>NC_057794.1:494476253-494709062 GCF_018294505.1 Triticum aestivum | reverse complement strand
GACTGCTGGGACCCACCGCCCCCCCCGACTGCTGGGACCCACCAGCTACATCTTCTCACAAGGAAGTGCGTCTAGGCAAAAAAAATGATTTGCCCCCCTGACTGCTGGGACCCACCAGCTACATCTTCACACGCAAGGAAGTGCCTGACAGTCGGGACCCACCTAGTCGAAGCGTACGTAGCGTTGTCATTCTGGTCGCGAACATGTACGTACATACTGGTCGATGTAGAGGCGCGCACGTGTCGTCGTAGAGGCGCGCACGTGTCGTAGTAGAGGCGCGCACGTAGCATGTACACGTACGTATAGCGGCCAGGGTGCAAGAAAGAAAATACGGTCACGTATGTGTACATACGGGCGGGGTCTCGAACGCCTACTCGCGCATACGTACGGCGAGGGCTCGTGTACATGGCTGGGTCGGAACGGAGAAATAGCGTCGTCGTCGTGTTCATGGGTCAGAACAGAATGCATGGTCGTGTTCATCGGGAGGGCTTGGACGGAAGATGCGATGGAAACGAGGCCTGGCGTACCGCACAACGGAGGAAACGGACCTCCTACGGTCGAAACGGGGGTCCTGTTGATCGGGAGGGGTGTGGCGTACCGCAAAACGGAGGAAACGGACCTCCTACGGTTGAAACGGGGGTCCTGTTGATCGGGAGGGGTGTGGCGTACCGCAAAACAGAGGAAACAGACCTCCTACAGTCGAAACGGGGGTCCTGTTGATCGGGAGGGGTGTGGCGTACCGCAAAACGGAGGAAACGGACTTGTGTTGGAGCGCCACGGTCGAAACGGGGGTCCTATTCATCGGGAGGGGTGTGGCGTACCGCAAAACGGGACTCCACGGGATACTGTTCATCTCCACCGTCGACCCCCTCCAGCCTCCACGAGCTACTGTTCATCCACCGTCGACCTCCTCCAGCCTCCACGGGCTCCTGTTCATCCAGCCTCCACCGCGCGCTACTCCACCGTCTACTGTTCAACCACCCCTCCACCGTCTACTGTTCATCCAGCCCTCCACACCACGGGGTCCTGTTCAACCACCCCTCCATCGAGCAATGCAGAGCCCAGTATTGTCATGAGATCCTATGATCCTTTGATCAAGGAGATTCATTTGAAATTAGTTTTCATACAAGAGAGAAGGTAAGGCACATGCAGAAATTTAGGAGTTCAAATTTTGAATTGATATCATAGACAGTACCCGATGCTGGGCTCTCAGCAGTTATAATAGGGGTTTGGCCACTAGAGTAGGGGTAAAGTCTGGTACAGTTGGGCCTGTGTTTTCTGTGGCTGCTGATCTATCTGATTTAACAGGTATCACTATCTTTTGCAAATACCTAGTTTGTACTCCTTGAGGATCTGCACTCACCCTCTTCCTTTTGGACATCCATTACGAAAGAACAACATTTGACTGGAAAAACATAGTATGATGACATATGGAATAGGTACAGAAAATGGATAGGTATGGCATACACTCATATATGATGCTTAAACTAAGCAGATGGTCTAACAAAGTAGAAGTAATGCAAGAGGTCAGATGCAAAATATGTGCGACCAATACAACCTTGCCAAGTTAGAGCATGCACCTTGATGGGTGAATAAGATAGGCCATCCTCCACCATGCCAAGTTTGTTAGCCAGTGGATTGTTCCGCAATATTCCTCTCGTGCACCCATTCTCATATTCATTTTGATAATGTTCAATACCTGACATGCATGAAAACATAAAACAAGTGAGATTATCTTTGTAATGCAGAAGTGATTCTAATCCAATACTTCCTCCCTGTAAACCCCTTTGTGCTATCTCTGCAATTCTTCTAAGAGGTGCCATGCATGCTGTAATTTGGTGTGTGCATTAATATAATGTGGCCTAATGCTCAAAATATGAGAGCTCCAGAAGTGATGATACTTCGCAGATGACAGCTTCAACATATAGTAAAGAAGAACAAGTCGACCTAACCTGACAGATTCAAAATATACTAAGGGAGAATAACTCGACCTGACCAGTCGACCTCAAGAGAAGAGGATCATCTTAAAGAAGAGCAGAAGAGCAAGAAGATAGAAGATATTACAAGTCTTTCTATACAATGCCGGTTGGCCACCCATGATGAACCAGAGCGCATAGAGAAATACTATTCCTTTCGGTCTCTCCATATGTGGCTCACATGCATTTCGAAACTAAAGTAGGAACATTTATCTGACCAATTAAACATCTCCCAGTTTTACTAATATCAGCATAATATCAGATTTGATTTTGTACAACTAAGCTTGTTTAGCTCGATGGGTGGAGCAGTGCTATTATGACACGAACCACGTAGGCTGATCGTGGTCATCATAAAATGGGGAAACTGTAAGCATGATGAGTATAGTGTTGACCGTGGCAGTGGGATGGCAGATCTGAAGCTACAAACCACGCAAAGGGTAGTTAGCAACCGATGTTTGCTTTAAATAACAACTAAGATTTGGTATGGACAAGAAAGTATAGTAAACAAGTGACAAAGAAATGCAATTCTGCTGTCTCTCTCTATATGTCGCGACATGCATTTGGAAACTCAAGTGGGACCTTTAGCTAACCAATTAAATGTGTCTGCTAACTAATATCAGTATCATATCACAATCATATTTGAACAACTAAGCTTTGGAATTTTGAGTGTTGTGTTGTTTAGCTTGAAGGGTGGAGTAATGCTAGTATGACAGAAAGCACCTACGCAGATCATAGTAGAGTAGATAAAAGGGGAAAACCCTAAGCATCAAGAGTAAAATCAAGAAAGTGAAACTAGCTGGACCAGTGGGTGGCACACATGCTTTTCGAAACGAATATAGGAACATTAGGTGACCAATTAAACGTTCTCTGTTTTAGTAATATGAGCATCATATCAGATTCGTATTTCAACACGTAAGCTTTGGAATTATGAGTGGCATGTTGTTTCGCTTGATGGGTTGAGGTCTTGAGGAGCAGTGCTAGCACGACACGAAGCAGTGCAGCACCTACGATGATGGTAGTGAATATAAAGGGGGG
This sequence comes from Triticum aestivum, assembly GCF_018294505.1. NCBI lineage: Eukaryota > Viridiplantae > Streptophyta > Magnoliopsida > Poales > Poaceae > Triticum > Triticum aestivum. Next base: position 494,706,051 of record NC_057794.1, on the reverse strand, counting down.
AAACCATAAGCTTTACGAGTATAGTGACCGTGACATGGCGGATTTGAAGGTGCATGCTACCTCTTGAGCACTGCATTGGTTTTCCCCGAAGAGGAAGGAATGATGCAGCAAAGTAGCGTAAGTATTTCCCTCAGTTTTTGAGAACCAAGGTATCAATCCAGTAGGAGGCTACGCGCGAGTCCCTCGCACCTGCACAAAACAAATAAATCCTCGCAACCAACGCAAATAGGGGTTGTCAATCCCTATAGGGCCACTTACGAGAGTGAGATCTGATATATATGATAAGATAATATTTTTGGTATTTTTATGATAAAAGATGCAAAGTAAAATAAAGGAAAAGTAAATAGCAAGGAAATAACTAAGTAGTAGGAGATCAATATGATAAAGATAGACCCGGGGGCCATAGGTTTCACTAGTGGCTTCTCTCGAGAGCATAAGTATTCTACGGTGGGTGAACAAATTACTGTTGAGCAATTGACATAATTGAGCATAGTTATGAGAATATCTAGGTATGATCATGTATATAGGCATCACGTCCGAGACAAGTAGACCGACTCTTGCCTGCATCTACTAGTATTACTCCACTCATCGATCGCTATCCAGGATGCATCTAGAGTATTAAGTTAAAAACAGAGTAACGCCTTAAGCAAGATGACATGATGTAGAGGGATAGACTCATGCAATATGAAGAAAACCCCATCTTGTTATCCTCGATGGCAACAATACAATACGTGCCTTGCAGCCCCTACTGTCACTGGGAAAGGACACCGCAAGATTGAACCCAAAGCTAAGCACTTCTCCCATTGCAAGAAAGATCAATCTAGTAGGCCAAACTAAACTGATAATTCGAAGAGACTTGCAAAGATAACCAATCATATATAAAATAATTCAGAGAAGATTCAAATATTATTCATAGATAGACTTGATCATAAACCCACAATTCATCGGTCTCAACAAACACACCACAAAAAGAAGATTACATAGAATAGATCTCCATGAGAGAGGGGGAGAACATTGTATTGAGATCCAAAAAGAGAGAAGAAGCCATCTAGCTACTAACTATGGACCCGTAGGTCTGAGGTGAACTACTCACACTTCATCGGAGGGGCTATGGTGTTGATGTAGAAGCCCTCCGTGATCGATACCCCCTCCGGCGGAGCTCCGGAACAGGCCCCAAGATGGGATCTCGTGGATATAGAAAGTTACGGCGGTGGAATTAGGGTTTTGGCTCCATATCTGATCGTTCGAGGGGTACGTGGATATATATAGGAGGAAGGAGTACGTCGGTGGAGCAACAGGGGGCCCACAAAGGTGGAGGGCACGCCTGGTGGGGGTGGGGGCGCCCCCTACCTCATGGCCCCCTATTTTATTCCTTGATGTAGGGTCCAAGTCTCTCTGGTCTTATTCGTTGAGAAAATCACGTTCCCGAAGGTTTCATTCCGTTTGGACTCCGTTTGATATTCCTTTTCTTTGAAACCCTAAAACAGGCAAAAAACAACAATTCTGGGCTGGGCCTCCGGTTAATAGGTTAGTCCCAAAAATAATATAAAAGTGAATAATAAAGCCCAATAATGTCCAAAATAGTAGATAATATAGCATGGAGCAATCAAAAATTATAGATACATTGGAGACGTATCAAGCATCCCCAAGCTTAATTCCTGCTCGTACTCGAGTAGGTAAATGATAGAAACATAATTTTTGATGCGGAGTGCTACTTGGCATAATTTTAATGTAATTCTTCTTAATTGTGGTATGAATATTCAGATCCGAAAGATTCAAGACAAAAGTTCATATTGACATAATAATACTTCAAGCATACTAGTAGAGCAATTATGTCTTCTCAAAATAACATGGCTAAAGAAAGTTATCCCTACAAAATCATATAGTCTGGCTATGCTCTATCTTCACCACACAAAATATTTAAATCATGCACAACCCCGATGACAAGCCAAGCAATTGTTTCATACTTTTGACATTCTCAAAACCTTTTCAATTTTCACGCAATACATGAGCATGAGCCATGGATATAGCACTATAGGTGGAATAGAGTGGTGGTTGTGGAGAAGACAAAAAGAAGATAGTCTCACATCAACTAGGCATATCAACGGGCTATGGAGATACCCATCAATAGATATCAATGTGAGTGAGTAGGGATTGCCATGCAACAGATGCACTAGAGCTATAAGTATATGAAAGCTCAAAAAGAAACTAAGTGGGTGTGCATCCAACTTGCTTGCTCATGAAGACCTAGGGCATTTTGAGGAAGCCCATCATTGGAATATACAAGCCAAGTTCTATAATGAAAACTTCCCACTAGTATATGAAAGTGATAACATGAGAGACTCTCTACTATGAAGATCATGGTGCTACTTTGAAGCACAAGTGTGGTAAAAGGATAGTAACATTGTCCCTTCTCTGTTTTTCTCTCATTTTTTTGTTTGGGCCTTTTCTCCTTTTTTTATGGCCTCTTTTTTTCTTTTCTTTTTTATTTTTCCTCCGGAGTCTCATCCCGACTTGTGGGGGAATCATAGTCTCCATCATCCTTTCCTCACTAGGACAATGATCTAATAATGATGATCATCACACTTTATTTTTCTTACAACTCAACAATTACAACTCGATACTTAGAACAAAATATGACTCTATATGAATGCCTCCGACGGTGTACCAGGATATGCAATGACTCATGAGTGACATGTATGAAAGAATTATGAATGGTGGCTTTGCCACAAATACGATGTCAACTACATGATCATGCTAAGCAATATTACAATGATGGAGTGTGTCATAATAAACGGAATGGTGGAAAGTTGCATGGCAATATATCTCGGAATGGCTATGGAAATGCCATAATAGGTAGGTATGGTGGCTGTTTTGAGGAAGGTATATGGTGGGTGTATGATACCGGCGAAAGGTGCATGGTATTAGAGAGGCTAGCAAAGGTGGAAGGGTGAGAAAAGTGCGTATAATCCATGGACTCAACATTAGTCATAAAGAACTCATATACTTATTGCAAAAATCTACAAGTTATCAAAGCAAAGTATTACGCGCATGCTCCTAGGGGGATAGATTGGTAGGGAAAGACCATCGCTCGTCCCCGACCGCCACTCATAAGGAAGGCAATCAAAAAAATAAATCATGCTCCGACTTCATCACATAACGGTTCACCATACGTGCATGCTACGGGAATCACAAGCTTCAACACAAGTATTTCTCAAATTCACAACTACTCTACTAGCATGACTTTAATATCACCATCTCCATATCTCAAAAAAATTATCAAGTATCAAACTTATCATAGTATTCAACACACCCATAAGAAAGTTTTATTATTAATCTTGTACACCAAGCATATTAGGATTTTAAGCAAACTACCATGCTATTTAAGAATCTCGAAATAATCTAAGTGAAGCATGAGAGATCAATAGTTTCTATAAAACAAATCCACCACCGTGCTCTAAAAGATATAAGTGAAGCACTAGAGCAAAATTATATAACTCAAAAGATATAAGCGAAGCACATAGAGTATTCTAACAAATTCTAAATCATGTATGGCTCTCTCAAAAGGTGTGTACATCAAGGATGATTGTGGTAAACTAACAAGCAAAGACTCAAATAATACAAGACACTCCAAGCAAAACACATATCATGTGGCGAATGAAAATATAGCTCCAAGTAAAGTTACCGATAGAAGTAGACAAAAGAGGGGATGCCTTCCGGGGCATCCCCAAGCTTTGGCTTTTAGGTGTCCTTAGATTATCTTGGGGGTGCCATGGGCATCCCCAAGCTTAGGCTCTTGCCAGTCCTTTTTCCATAATCCATCAAATCTTTACCCAAAACTTGAAAACTTCACAACACAAAACTTAAAGTAGAAAATCTCGTGAGCTCCGTTAGCGAAAGAAAACAAAAGATCACTTCAAGGTACTGTAATGAACTCATTATTTATTTATATTGGTGTTATACCTACTGTATTCCAACTTCTCTATGGTTTATAAACTATTTTACTAGCCATAGATTCATCAAAATAAGCAAACAACACACGAAAAACAGAATCAGTCAAAAATAGAACAGTCTGTAGTAATCTGTAGCTAGCGCAAGATCTGGAACCCCAAAAATTCTAAAATAAATTGCTGGACGTGACGAATTTATCTATTAATCATCTGCAAAAAGAATTAACTAAATAGAACTCTCCAAATAAAAATGGCAGTAGTTCTCGTGAGCGCTAAAGTTTCTGTTTTTTTACAACAAGTTCAACAAGACTTTTCCCAAGTCTTCCCAACGGTTCTACTTGGCATAAACACTAATCTATACCAATATAAAAATACCCAAAGGGGCAGATCCAAACCATCACGACCGTCAAATCATATTATCTAGCGGTTGAAATCGCTCCAATGTTGAGCACCAAAACGTTTAACGCTCTAATTACCCACCACTGTCATTGGTTATAAACACGTTTTGACTCGACGCTATCCCATGAAATCTTCCATGTAATTAATATCCTAGCATTCCCACGAAAAAGTAATTGATATCTTACCAAATACCAACATGCAACAGATATATCTTACCTAATATAACGTGCAACTAATATCCTACCTAATATAATCGTGCATTGCACATACATTATTACTAGTTAAACACAAAAAACACAACCAAAACAAAGGCTAGATAAATTATTTATTATCAAACAGGAGCAAAAAGCAAGGAATAAAAATAAAATTGGGTTGCATCCCAACAAGCGCTATTGTTTAACGCCCCTAGCTAGGCATAACAAGCAAGAATAGGTCTAGGTATTGCCATCTTTGGTAGGCAATCCATAAGTGGCTCTCATAATTGATTCATAAGGTAATTTAATTTTATTTCTAGGAAAGTGTTCCATGCCTTTCCTTAATGGAAATTGGAATCTAATATTTCCTTCCTTCATATCAATAATTGCACAAATCATTCTAAGGAAATGTCTACCAAGAATAATAGGACATGAAGGATTGCAATCTATGTCAAGAACAATAAAATCTATGGGCACATAATTCCTATTTGCAACAATAAGAACATCATTAATTCTTACCATAGGTTTCTTAATAGTGGAATCCGCAAGGTGCAAGTTTAGAGAGCAATCATCAAAATCACGGAAACCTAACAAATCACACAAAGTCTTTGGAATCGTGGAAACACTAGCACCCAAATCACATAAAGCATATCATTCATGATCTTTAATTTTAATTTTAGTAGTTGGTTCCCACTCATCATAAAGTTTTCTAGGGATAGAAACTTCCAATTCAAGTTTTTCTTCATAAGATTGCATCAAGGCATCAACGATATGTTTAGTAAACGCTTTATTTTGACTATAAGCGTGAGGAGAATTTAGCACGGATTGCAACAAGGAAATACAATCAATCAAAGAGCAATTTTCATAGTTAAATTCCTTGAAATCCATAATAGTGGGTTTAGCAACATCTAGGGTTTTAATTTCTTCAATCCCACTTTTATCCAATTTAGCATCAAAATCAACAAATTCCGAATTCTTGGAACGCCTTCTATGTAAGGGTGGATCATATTCAGTCCCATCATTATCAAGATTCATATTGCAAAACAAATATTTAATAGGGGACACATCAATAACTTTTAGATATTCATCATTATTTTCATAGGAACTAGAAGAACACGCTCTTATAAAGGCATCTTTCTTAGCACGCGTCCTAGCGGTTCTTTCTTTGCACTCATCAATGGAAATTCTCATAGCTTTGAGAGACTCATTGATATCATGCTTAGGTGGAATAGATCTAAGTTTCAAAGAATCAACATCAAGAGAAATTCTATCAACGTTCCTAGCCAAATCATCAATCTTAAGCAATTTCTCTTCAATCATAGCATTAAAATTCTTTTGTGAAGTAATAAATTCTTCAATATTAGATTCAAAATCAAAGGGAATCTTATTATAATTTGCATAATAATTGTTGTAGAAATTACCATAATTATTATAGGGATTACTAGGATAAGGCCTAGGATTGAAATTTCCTCTATACACGTTGTTACCAAAATTGTTCCTACCAACAAAATTCACATCCATAGATTCATTATTATTCTCAATCAAAGTAGACAAGGGCATATCATTAGGATCAGAAGAAACACTCTTATTAGCAAATAATTTCATAAGTTCATCCATCTTTCCACTCAAAACATTAATTACTTCTATCGCATGCACCTTTTTATTAGTGGATCTTTCAGTGTGCCATTGAGAATAATTAACCATAATATTATCTAGGAGTTTAGTAGCTTCTCCTAAAGTGATTTCCATAAAAGTGCCTCCCGCGGCCGAATCTAAAAGATTTCTAGAAGCAAAATTCAATCCGGCATAAATTTTTTGAACAATCATCCACAAATTTAAACCATGAGTAGGGCAATTACACATCATTAATTTAATTCTCTCCCAAGCTTGTGCAACATGTTCATGATCAATTTGTTTAAAATTCATAATATCGTTTCTAATAGAGATGATCTTAGCGGGAGGAAAATACTTAGAGATAAAAGCATCTTTGCACTTGTTCCATGAATCAATACTATTTTTAGGCAAAGACGAAAACCAAGCTTTAGCATGATCTCTAAGAGAAAAAGGAAATAGCTTCAATTTAACAATATCATTATCCACATCTTTCTTCTTTTGCATGTCACACAAATCAACGAAGCTATTTAGATGGGTAGCGGCATCTTCACTAGGAAGGCTAGAGAACGGATCTTTCTTGACAAGATTTAGCAAAGCAGTATTAATTTCACAAGATTCAGCATCGGTAAGAGGAGCAATCGGAGTGCTAATAAGATCATTGTTGTTGGTATTGGTGAAGTCACATAATTTAGTATTATCTTGAGCCATCATGACAAGCAAGCAAACTAACACACAAGCAAACAAAAAGCAAGCGGGCAAAAAGTGGCAAATAGAGAGGGAGGATAGAGAGAGAGGGCGAATAAAACGGCAAAGGTGAAGTGGGGGGAGAGGAAAACGAGAGGCAAATGGCAAATAATGTAATGCGGGAGATAAGGGTATGTGATGGGTACTTGGTATGTTGACTTTTGCGTAGACCTCCCCAGCAACGGCGCCAGAAATCCTTCTTGCTACCTCTTGAGCACTGCGTTGGTTTTCCCCAAAGAGGAAGGGATGATGCAGCAAGGTAGCGTAAGTATTTCCCTCAGTTTTTGAGAACCAAGGTATCAATCCAGTAGGAGGCTACGCGCGAGTCCCTCGCACCTGCACAAAACAAATAAATCCTTGCAACCAACGCAAATAGGGGTTGTCAATCCCTATAGGGCCACTTACGAGAGTGAGATCTGATAGATATGATAAGATACTATTTTTGGTATTTTTATGATAAAATATGCAAAGTAAAATAAAGGCAAAGTAAATAGCAAGGAAATAACTAAGTAGTATGAGATCAATATGATAAAGATAGACCCGGGGGCCATAGGTTTCACTAGTGGCTTCTCTCGAGAGCATAAGTATTCTACGATGGGTGAACAAATTACTGTTGAGCAATTGACAGAATTTAGCATAGTTATGAGAATATCTAGGTATGATCATGTATATAGGCATCACGTTCGAGACAAGTAGACCGACTCCTGCCTGCATCTACTACCATTACCCCACTCATCGACCGCTATCCAGCATGCATCTAGAGTATTAAGTTAAAAACAGAGTAACGCCTTAAGCAAGATGACATGATGCAGAGGGATAGACTCATGCAATATGAAGAAAACCCCATCTTGTTATCCTCGATGGCAACAATACAATACATGCCTTGCTGCCCTACTGTCACTGGGAAAGGACACCACAAGATTGAACCCAAAGCTAAGCACTTCTCCCATTGCAAGAAAGATCAATCTAGTAGGCCAAACCAAACTGATAATTCAAAGAGAGTTGCAAAGATAACCAATCATACATAAAAGAATTCAGAGAAGATTCAAATATTATTCATAGATAGACTTGATCATAAACCCACAATTCATCGGTCTCAACAAACACACCGCAAAAAGAAGATTACATCGAATAGATCTCCATGAGAGAGGGGGAGAACATTGTATTGAGATCCAAAAAAGAGAGAAGAAGCCATCTAGCTACTAACTATGGACCCGTAGGTCTAAGGTGAACTACTCACACTTCATCGGAGGGGCTATGGTGTTGATGTAGAAGCCCTCCATGATCGATGCCCCCTCCGGTGGAGCTCCGAAACAGGCCCCAAGATAGGATCTCGTGGATACAGAAAGTTACGGCAGTGGAATTAGGGTTTTGGCTCCATATCTGATCGTTTGGGGGTACGTGGATATATATAGGAGGAAGGAGTACGTCGATGGAGCAACAGGGGGCCCACGAGGGTGGAGGGCGCGCCTGGTGGGGGTGGGCGTGCCCCCCTACCTCGTGGCCTCCTGTTTTATTTCTTGACGTAGGGTCCAAGTCTCTCTGGTCTTATTCGTTGAGAAAATCACGTTCCCAAAGGTTTCATTCTGTTTGGACTCCGTTTGATATTCCTTTTCTTCAAAACTCTAAAACAGGCAAAAATACAGCAATTCTGGGCTGGGCCTCCGGTTAATAGGTTAGTCCCAAAAATAATATAAAAGTGAATAATAAAACCCAATAATGTCCAAAACAGTAGATAATATTTCATGGAGCAATAAATAATTATAGATACGTTAGAGACGTATCAGTGCAAGCCGGACAAAGCTAGTTCGCAACCAATGTTTGCATTCAACTAGCCACTACGATTTGGTACGGACAAGAAAAGTATAGTAAACAATTTAAGATCTATTTCTGGCTGAGATCAATAACTTAAGCACATATGGAAGAGTACCACCTCTCTTGTGACGCCGTGTAGGCCCCTGTTGATACGTTGAGGGTGATGCAGGTGCGATGGCTGTCAGCGGCGGGGAAGAAGACTTTAGATGGCAGACGGATGGGTCGGGGGATAAATCATGTTGTCGTGGATGAGGCGGTCGTAGGAGCAACAACGGCAAGGTGGACAACGACGCTGATGAAGCGAGACGACGCGATGAAAGGATCCTGGTCCGGTGCCATGGATGAGAGACGTCCATCTCTTGCAGTGGACGACGGGGTAGGGGTAGTGGCTCCGACAAGGTGGAGGATGGGGTGGTGGACGGAGGAGGCTGGCCGCAGTGGGGAGGTTGTCGTGGCGCCGATGGTGTATGAATGGGGAAATGGAGGGGGAGGGGGGATCTCAAACTTTGGGACGCGCTTTTCTGAAATGTGGGAAAGTTACGAACTTATCCCCCGTTTAAAATTTCAGACATCACGTCAGTTGGGGATAGGACGGTAATCTCACATCTCCCAAATATTTGCCGGTAATGATTTCGGGTGAGGAGAGGGTGTTTTGCCGCCCACGGTTGGCGCCCATAGTGTATGAACGGGGCTGACAGGTAGGGCGGTTGTGTCACATCCGAGGGAAATTACACATCTGCCCCTATTTAAAATATTAGCCTACATCGATTTCGGACGAAGAGAGTTTGTTTTGCTACCCAGCGTGATGAATGGGGAAATGGAGGGAGAGACACATGTATTTCGGACGAGTTTGAATCAAATGTGTTTTGTCGCCCATGTTTGGCGCCCACCATGTCTGAATGGACTCAAAGGCCGTCGTGTCATGTCTGATTGAAGTTACTAGTCTACCCCTATCGACAGCATTGTAAATCCGGTCGATAGGGATGTCAAGTGTCAGGGGTAGACAGTAATTTCCATCTCGCAAACACTTGCTTCAGGTAGCCCACAAATGATAGTGGATGTTTAGCCGCTTCGTTCAAAACTTGGGAGAATTAGCATTCACATTTGCCCTGGGCCCTAGCAACTAAATCCAAATCCAATTTTTATTTGATTACGAATATCCATAAATAATTCTACGTTTTGTTATTTATTTATTCAAAACCACAACAAAGATTTATTCCACCTTTATATATTATTATTATTTAGAAATGTCGTGATCTTCGAATTGAGTAGGTTGGATACACTTTGAGTCAAACAGTTATTTCATCCAATACAATATGCTCACACGAAAAATAGTTCACCTTATGTCAATCATACAAGTACCGAGGATTACCTCACCTAAAAAATTCGGATCATTACAACACATGGACAACATAGGGGGTCTTACAACATAATCCATTCAAAGACATGACATAACATGCAAGTACAATAATCTAATGACAATTTCAACTGCTGTCTAAAGAAGAACTGGGATTACCCTGGGCTTCAGATAGCAGAAGCAGCAGGACCTCCTCCGTCTTCAAATGCAACATTCTTACTTCCTCCAGTTCTTGGTATGCTTGCATAATGCGTGCAGCTAATTGCATAATTTCCAGCTTCAAGATCAGGATTACCTCATTCATGGCAGCCACACCATCTCTTTCTGCCTCTAGTAGAGCCTCAAGCACTATAATATCTGTGCTTAGACTGCTCTCCAAGTGTGCTGCCTCTGAACTGCTACCATCTGGTAACATGGATGGCACACAGCTTCCACAAATAGATTTTGGGGTTGTACATTGTGTCCTAGTGTGAACGGCATGCTGAAAGGTTTCCGTTGGACATAAGTAAGAGATAGTTATCGCATGATCCAGGCAGTAAGCTTACATGGTAAATGACATACGAATTATTGTCGAGCATGGCAAGCTATATTTAAATGGTTCGAAGCAGCATCAGCCGAAAAGAAATTAAAATGGTAAGATGAAACTAGGGATGTAAGTGGCAAATAAACGACATCCGCCAGTCCCATCTAGTTAGTTTTTGCTAGCTCCCTGGTTCATTTTCCTCAAAAAACAAAAACTCTTTTGAACTATCATACCACTAGTGGACTTTAATCAGGATTAAACGGGACCGAGTTGCCATCCCTAGTTGAAAGGGAGTGTACCACCACTATATTTAAGTTGCCAAGGCATCTAAACTGTTGAAATAATCTAAGAAAGCACTTAACAGTGTGGCCTCATATAAACTACGAAGACAGTCTTGTGATGAAGTCTAGAGGAAAAGTTAAGGACTCAAATGAACTAGGCATGCATTTCTTTACGATAGTACAACAGACACTCCTGACATATTGACCAACTCAGGTATAGCGTAACAAGTAACAAACAAGCATTTGAATCAAGCAATACATCAAAGCAGACAATTGAACTATTTGTTATTTTGTAGGATTACAGGTTGAGGGCACAAGCCAAGAAAGCAGCCCACACACATTACATTTCACATGTACTAAAACACACTGGCTTACCATATGTTGCTATGAAGCCCCGCTGCTGTTGTAATGTTCTTTGAAGATATCATCAACATCCCGTGGTTGCAAATCTACTTGTTGTAGTTTATTCTGCACCCTCTATTTAGGTAAAATTAATTTTAGCCACATGCACTGGTTCGAATTGATCATCAATGGTTCATCTAAACTAATGAAAGGGTGTGTGCATACACGACAATATATCTGCTTCCCTCTATTTTTATGCTTGTTCGAGGTGCCAGCCCCAAAAGAACAAATATTTTGCTTGATGGGGTTAGCAACTCCATAATTAATAGAAGCATCAAATTAGTCGTGCAACTTGGGAAGATCAAGAACACACAAAAAAGTAATGAACAGAGGCTCGGAGCAGTGATGTAATAGCTAGCATCAGAAAATGTAGGGTAAAACAAACAAAAACCAGCGGAACCACACGCTAGTTTGCTGATGTGTAATGAAGCATAGAGAACATGAAGCAGTCTGATGGAACCAACAGGTGGCATCTGAACAACACCATTATCATAAATATAGCATGCAAGAAGCAAAATAGTAGGCAGTGATATCTAGGAAGTACAGTAATACTTAGGACAAAACTAAAGCATATTAACTATATGTGCACTGGTATGTAATTTAGCACATGTAACATGTTCACTGCCAGAAGTATGGCCCTACAGGTGCAAGCATAATAATGCGTCTCATGAAAAACTGAATGATGCCCTGCAGAAATTCAAAGGTGTGGTGCTTATGCTAAGAAAGTGAACGTAGGTGCCGACCGTTGGATAATAGTACCTGATTCTCGGCGGCGTATGGGTATCGTTGGCATACTTGATAGCTAAGGATCGTCGATGGTGCTTGAGGGAGTCCTGGATTAGGGGGTCTTCGGACAGCCGGACTATATCCTTTGGCTGGACTGTTGGACTATGAAGATACAAGATTGAAGACTTCGTCCCGTGTCCGGATAGGACTCTCCTTGGCGTGGAAAGCAAGCTTGGCAATACGAATATGTAGATATCCTCCCTTGTAACCGACTCTGTGTAACCCTACCCCCCTCCGGTGTTTATATAAATCGGAGGGTTTAGTCCGTAGGACAACGACAATCATACCATAGGCTAGCTTCTAGGGTTTAGCCTCTACGATCTCGTGGTAGATCAACTCTTGTAATACTCATATCATCAAGATCAATCAAGCAGGACATAGGGTATTACCTCCATTAAGAGGGCCCGAACCTGGGTAAACATCGTGTCCCCCGCCTCCTGTTACCATCCGCCTTAGATGCACAGTTCGGGACCCCCTACCCGAGATCTGCCGGTTTTGACACCGACATTGGTGCTTTCATTGAGAGTTCCACTGTGCCTTCACCGTAAGGCTTGATGGCTCCTTCGATCATCGGTAACGATGCGGTCCAGGGCGAGGTTTTCCTCCCCGGACAGATCTTCGTATTCGGCGGCTTCGCACTGTGGGCCAACTCACTTGGCCATCTGGAGCAGATGGAGAGCTACGCCCCTGGCCATCAGGTCAGGTTCGGAAACTTAAACTACACTGCCGACATCCACGGATACTTGATATTCGACAGATTCGAGCCCATGTCAGGTGCGCCGCACAATCACGACAAGCATGGCGTAACTCTGCCGTCGGACAATGTTCGGGAGATCACACCTGCAACTACTCCGGCCCTCGATCCGGAGCAAATTTCGCCATCCGAGGACGGGGGGATAGACCCTGCCATGGAGGCCGCACTCTCAGTGGTGATGGAGCCGGATACTGACTTCACCCCTTACGAGAGCCGTGTTGCCGAACCACTGGATTCATCTCCGGCTACGGACTCCGAGCCTCCCACGTCCATGCCTATCAAATCCGATCGGGTGCCGATCATGGAGTTCACCTCCACGGATATCTTTCAGTACTCACCTTTCGGCGACGTGCTAAATTCATTAAGGTCTCTCTCCTTGTCAGGAGATCCTTGACCGAACTATGTCTGGCTAGAATGGGATGCGGAAGACGAAGAAATTCGCTGCCCACCCACCACCCACTTAGTGGCCTCTGTCGATGATTTAACCGACATGCTCGATTTCGACTCCGAAGACATCGACGGCATGGACGATGATGCAGGAGAGGAACAGGAACCAGTGCCCACAGGGCGCTGGACAACCACTTCACCACATGACATATACATGGTGGATACACCCAAAGAAAACAATGACGTAGAACGGCAGGATGTAGCAAAGAATAGCTCCCTCGAGAAGCAATCAAAGCGTCGGCATAGGCGCCGCTCAAAATCCCGCCTCAGCAAAAACAGCGATAACAGCGCAAGAGAAAATAACACTCCAGTCGACTCCAGAGGAAATGACGACCACATTGACCCAGCGGCAGAGCACGATGAAACTACAAACGGCAAACATAGTACGGATCCCATGTCCGAACATGGCGACACCGAGGATAAACCTCATCAAACCCCCTATGGGGAAGAAAACAGTCCGGACGAAGATGCACACATCATCCCGGAAACGCACTTGGAACAAGAGAACCTCTACAGAAGGCTTATTACCACAGCGAGGAGTCTGAAGAAGCAGAAGCAAAGGCTTAAGGCCGCACAAAATACGCTCAACAACAGGTGGAACAAAGTGCTCGACAACGAAGAAAAGTATGGTGGAAGTTACCACACAAAGAGCTATCCAAAGCACAAGCTATTACCTAAATTCGACGATGATGCCTTAGAGCCCACACAGCCGAAAAATAAAATGGCCAACCGGCTGGATCAACCACCTTGTGACCGCGATAGAGCGGCTAACAAGGCCGCACATAAGTCAACACACGATCTACATGAGGACTTGCGCAAAAAATCCAGTATGACCAGATCCATTTATGGATCTAGGAAGCGTGCTCCGGCACAAAACCAAAACCGAATACTACAACCGTCTGAACGCCATGATACATCCAAATACAGGGGTGCCGCACGCCCCCTATGTTTCACCGATGAGGTGCTGGACTACGAATTTCCAGAAGGATTCAAACCAGTGAACATAGAGGCGTACAACGGGACCATAGACCCTGGGGTCTGGATTGAGGACTTTATCCTCCATATCCATATGGCTCGCAGAGACGATCTCCATGCCATCAAGTACTTGCCCCTCAAGCTTAAAGGACCAGCTCGGCACTGGCTGAAAAGCCTCCCCGAAAAATCAATTGGAAGTTGGGAGGAGCTCAAGGATGCTTTTCGGGCTAATTTTCAAGGGACCTATGTCCGACCTCCGGATGCAGACGATTTAAGTCATATAATTCAACATCTCGGAGAGTCAGCCCGAAAGCTTTGGAACATGTTTCTCACTAAGAAAAACCAAATCATCGACTGTCCGGACGCCGAAGCCTTAGCAGCTTTCAAGCACATCGTTCGAGACGAATGGCTCGCCAGACACCTCGGCCAAGAAAAACCGAGAACAATGGCAGCCCTGACAAGCCTCATGACCCGCTTTTGTGCGGGCGAAGATAGCTGGTTAGCCCGCAGTAGCACCAGCGACCCAAGCACATCCGAAGTCAGGGATGGCAATGGAAAACCACGACGCAGTAAAAGTAGGCATTGAAATAAAGAAGACAACCCAGATAATACAACCGTAAACGCCGGATTCACGGGCTCTCGACCAGGTCAGCGGAAAAAGCCTTTCAAAGGCAGCAGAGATGGACCGTCCAACCTAAACAAGATTCTAGACAAGCTATGTCAGATTCATGGCACCCCCGATAAACCTGCAAATCACACCCATAGAGAATGCTGGGTCTTCAAGCAGGCCGGTAAGCTAAACGCCGAACACAAGGGGAGGGAGACACCAAGAGAAGACGAGGACGAACCTCACCAGCAAAGCACTAGAGAACAGAAAAAATTCCCACCAGAGGTTAAAACAGTAAACACGATCCACATGACGAAGAGGAGAAGCAAACATGCAATCCGAGACATACGCGCCGTAGAGCCCGTCACCCCTAAGTTCAACCCCTAGTTGGCCTGCCCGATCACTTTTGATCGCAGGGATCACCCGACAAGCATTCGACATGAAGGATTGGCTGCCTTGGTGTTAGACCCAATAATAAACGGATACCATCTCACACGAGTCCTAATGGACGACGGCAGTGGTCTAAATCTGATATATCAGGACACAGCCCGTAAAATGGGGATAGACCCGACAAAAATCAGCCACAGTAATACTACCTTCAAGGGAGTAATACCAGGCCCAGAGGCCCACTCCACGGGCTCTCTAATACTAGAGGTTGTATTCGGTTCACCCGACAAGTACCGAAGTGAGAAGTTAGACTTCGACATTGCTCCATTCCAAAGCGGCTATCAAGCGCTACTCGGAAGAACATCTTTCGCTCATTTTAATGCGGTACCACATTACGCTTCTCTTAAGCTTAAGATGCCTGGTCCACGTGGCACCATCATAGTTAGTGGAAATATTGAGCGTTCTCTACGCGCGAAAGAACGTGTGGCGGCTTTAACAACCGAGCACTAGACTGCATCACCAACCAGAATAAATGACAGGTCGTCAAGACCGCGGACACGGTTCGACGAGTCTGGCGCATCACTAGTTATACATGAGATTGGTTTGATGGTTAAACCTTCAATGACGGCACCAGGGGCTTCCCGCGTGTAATCAGGGCTAGTTTGGCTCAACTTGACTTATCTTGAATTTTAATGGTTTATCGAGAATAACCAATTTTTTGGCACGACAACTTTCGCCTAAGTTCTTCTCTTTTACAAATGACAATCGTGCCGCACCCATCCAGGACACGGCACAACGGAGACACAGGCGCAGACGTGCAGCAGGGACCCGCTCAAAGGTTTCTTTTCAAATTAAGACCCTGCGTAAACCTTTTTTTACTGTCTCTTGTTGTTCACATCCTCCGGATACTCAATACAACTGAGAAGGATGCTGACGTTATTGGCATTTCGCCACGTCAAAATATTGCACGTACCTGGACACTCGGGGTTTATTATTAAGGGCATTGTTCAGCCCGACATATGTTATAAAGACCGAATACCTTAGGGAGTGTTCGGCGTCGTGAGTTTGGCCTTATATGCATCAACTCCGAATCATGTCTTTGGTCAAATGTTGGGTTTGCCCGGCTCCCATGTTTTGCTACCTTACGTTCCACTCTATCGGCTAAGGAGGCACCGAGAGAACTACTGCGATTGTGCCCTGGTTCATCCGGATGAGCACCTCAGTAGAGAAAGCCAAAAACTAACTGTCATGATAAAGCGCGAGACTGGTCAACCACTCGACGACTTAGCGGAATCTTCGGGATTCCTCCGCATTAACGAAGGGCCGTTTCCCGGTCATGTACGTACGCGCACCGTATTCGGGCGAGCGCGGAGGTACCAGGGGCTATATAGTAGTCCCACCATCAAACTCCTATGGCTAAGTGAAAGTGTTAAAGTAGTATAGTCCAATTGCCTCGTTCACTGCGCTACCACCTCCTTAATGGACCAAGACGTTGGATCAAGTGTGAATACGCATTTTTTGCAAACACCCCCGCATTATATGCGTGGGGGCTGAAGCCGACGACTGCAAACTTTCAGGTTATATACATATATACATAAACGGCCGCACAGGAGGCATCATAATACTTTCAGGCAAAAGTATAAACACAACCATTATAATTCAATAAAACATTGTTTTTACAATGGGAATACATGTCACTAGAACATTATATTCCTCGAGCACTGAGCCTCTATTGAACGAGCGCCTTCAAGGACTTCTTCAAAGTCGTGCTCGACAGATACTCGGCTTACGACCAAACTCTGGGTTGCAATAGCGGTGGCCTCCATCTCTGCCCAATATGTTTTGACATGGGCAAGTGACATACGCGCACCCTCTATGCATGCCAACCTCTTCATAGCGTTGATGTGCGGCACATCACGAAGGAACTGTTGCACTAAACTAAAATAACTATTCGGCCTTGGCCCTTCCGGCCACAGATGATCCACAACAGACCTCATGGCAAGCCCGGACAACCTATGGAGCTCGGCCCACTCGGCCATTCGCTCATTCAAAAGCAGCGGACGCACTGGAACATGGAACTGTGACCAGAATAGCCTTTCCACTTCACGATCTTTTTGATCCTTGAAGTACTCGGCCGCATCAGCAGCACTGGCTGCCAAATCCACGTATGCGTCTGCAAAACTCCATAGTTGATCAAGAGGGGCATACTTCGGATCTCCGAACTTCGTCCGCAAAATAAGGGCTTCCTAGCCGCGATATCTCCACCTTGACGCAGCTCCTCCTTCGCTGCTCTGATTTTAGAGCGGGCTTCCTTGGCTTCTACTGTCGGTGTCAAAACCGGTGGATCTCGGGTAGGGGGTCCTGAACTGTGCGTCTAGGCCGGATGGTAACAGGAGGCAGGGGACACGTTGTTTTAACCAGGTTCGGGCCCTCTTGATGGAGGTAAAACCCCACGTCCTGCTTGATTAATATTGATGATATGGGTAGTACAAGAGTAGATCTACCACGAGATCAGAGAGGCTAAACCCTAGAAGCTAGCCTATGGTATGATTGTTGTTCGTCCTATGGACTAAAACTCTCCGGTTTATATAGACACCGGAGAGGGCTAGGGTTACACAGAGTCGGTTACAATGGTAGGAGATCTACATATCGTATCGCCAAGCTTGCCTTCCATGCCAAGGAAAGTCCCTTCCGGACATGGGACGAAGTCTTCAATCTTGTATCTTCATAGTCCAGGAGTCCGGCTGAAGGTATAGTCCGGCTATCCGGACACCCCCTAATCCAGGACTCCCTCATCTACCATGGCCTTATCCAGGTCCGTCACCTTCGCTCGGCTTTTGTCGGCTTTCTGGGAACGGGGGTCCCTAGACTTGCCTGCCTGCGGCCTGCGGCGTGGCTCAAAGGGGGGCCCAGCACGGCCCGTCTTCACCAACACAAACCCAAGACCCTCGCGAGGGGCCAAGCCTCGCGGGGCAGACGACGCAGAGCTTCCTCAGGCACGGCCTCGTCAGGCTGGCTCACGAGGAGGCGGAGAGATCAAGGCGGGGTACCTCACGAGGTGCCCGTGACGCAAGCCATGACGACTCAGGGCGCCAGGCGGGTGCCAGCCCGCGCAACGTCCTCCTTTCCTCTTTGGTGAAAAGGGGGCAAGCGCAGCCGCGGAGTACCGAGGCATCAGGCAAAGGTTGCCATTTCGGTGCAACGAGACCAAGACCAGGAGGACTACGAGACGGAAGTCACCGTGGAGCCCAAGACGGCGTCATCACCAGAGCTTTGTGCAGGCGAAGACTACTTTTGTCAGGATAGCTGATACTAGCTGTCCCCCTTCAAATTAGCCCGCCATTGTTGGCTCCCTTCCCGCTCGATATTTGGGAAGAGGACCAGGGCCTCTATAAATAGGACCAGCCACCCACAGAGCAAGGGGTCAGTGAGTTGGAGAGGTTGGGAAGTAGGAAGGAAGAGGCTCATTAGAGAGGGTCTCGATCAAAGAGAGAGATAGAGAGAAAGGTGACTGAACTCTTCTCAATAGTTCATCCCCCCAGCCAAGAATAGACCCTCGCGAGGCTGTTCTTCCTTGTATTGTTCATCATCATCAGCCCAAGAGGCAATCCACCACACCACACACTGGAGTAGGGTATTACACCACAACGATGGCCCAAACCAGTATAAACCCTGTGTCTCTTATGTTGTTCTTTCCGTAGTTTAGATCCTAGCATGGCAGAGGGGTGCAGGTAGGTAGGAGGCAAAATCTCCGTGCGCACCCCAGTGTTCGAACCTCAAGGGTTTGCCGGAACCCGAAATCCGACATTTGGCGCGCCAGGTAGGGGTGCGCCGGAATTCGTCTTCCACCGCCCCGTTCTCCTCCGACCATCGTGCCCATGTCTGACGCTCGTCGGGCCAGAGCCGAGCGCCGGGCCGCCCTCGCTTCCCGTGTCGCCCAGACGGCCCCTGTCGGCGGGCGTCCTCGCCGTTCCCCGTCACCTGCCGTCAACGCCGCCATCGGCCCGGCGGGGGACGAGCAGCAAGCATCATCCCAGCATCCGTCCGTGCGGCAAGACGGCCGCACCACAACTCCCTCGCTCGCCCCAGCTGGATCTTCGTCCCGCGCGCTCCGCGCGCCCATGGAGGCTCGGGCTGCACTCACCGCGGCAAACGAGCTCCTGCGCTACCGTCCCGTCGACCACATCTATGAAGAATGGCTCGACCGCGTTGCCGAGCTCGTTCGCGCCGCGGGGGGCTCTCCTGCACCGTCCGTTCCACTACACCGCACCCCGCCCCGTGCGGGCGACGAGGCTCCAGCGGCGCCCCAGCCGCCTCCTCCTCAAGAAGACGCCATGGCTCCAAGGCGCGTGGCCCCTGGGCGGAACCCGCTCCATCAGGTGCCAGCGCAGCAAGAACAGAGCTGCCAAGAAGTCCCTCGCCCGCAAGAAGCCGCCCGGGTGCTCCCTGCTCCAGCACGTCGCGACCATGCTCCTGCTCCCGCGCGTCAAGACCCCGCGCTGCTCTCAGCTGCAGCGCGTGGGGACATGCAAGACCGAGCTCTCCGTCACCCAAGGCCTCCCGTGGCCACAGCAGGCTGCCGCGCCTTCACCACCGAATTACGCAGCATCGCATGGCCCGGCAAGTTCAAGCTAGACCTGCCTCCTCGCTACGACGGCATGGCCGACCCTGCGGAGTTCCTCCAGCTCTACGAGCTGGGCATCGAAGCTGCCAACGGAGACGAGAAGGTCATGGCGAACTGGTTTCCCATGGCGCTCAAGGACAGGGCCTGCACCTGGCTTCTGAACCTGGCTCCAGGCACAATCTCCTCCTGGGAAGAGATGCGCACCCGCTTCATCACCAGCTTCCAAGGCACTCGTGACCGGCCACCCGCCGTGAGCGACATGCGCCGCCTCAAGCAACAACCCGGGGAGACCCTGCAGAAGTACATCCAGCGCTTCAACAACGCACGCCTCAAGATTTCCAAGGTGACTGAGGAGGCCATCATCTCAGCTTTCTCCGACGGCGTGCGCGATGTCAAGATGAAGGAGGAGCTGGCGATGCATGAAGACCTGTGCACTTCCTTGGAGCTGTTCAACTTGGCAAACAAGTGCGCCAGGGCTGAGGAAGGGCGTTTCTCCCTCCTCGAGCTGCCTGCCGCAGACCCAGAAGAGAAGAAGCTCAAGGCCAAGGATGTGAAGCGCAAGGGGGCTGCCGTGCTCGCGGCAGAACCAGACACCAAGCGGGCAGAGATCAGCCCGAACCACCCAAGGGCAGCCGGTACTGTGTGTACCACGACCTCCACACCCACAACACCAACGAATGTCAAGAACTCCGAGCCGTGCGAGAAGGAAGGATCAGCCGTCACCCCGACCGCGGTGACCGGGGCTACGGTCGAGGAGGAGGAAGGAACGCAGGACGCTGGGAAGACCGTGGCCCGCGCCAGGGGTGGCGCGATCAACCTCGCGAGGATCGCTGGCAAGACCCGCCTCGCGAGGGAGGCTGGAGGGATCAGCCTCGCAAGGATCGCCCGCAAGGCAACACAGGCCTCCCACCGCTGCCGCCGCAGCCAAGGAGAAACGAGGACCGCCACCAGGATGAGGAGGCTGGGGGCTTCCAGGAGCCGCGCGCAATCGCCTGCATCCTGGGTGGGGCTCAAGCCCCAGCCTCTCAACGCATCTTCAAGCAGTTCGCCCGCGAAGTGAACGCAGTCCTCCCCAGGCTCGAAGCCACGCGCCCTCTCAGGTGGTCGGCGTGCACCATCACGTTCGGCTCAGCAGATCAGCTCAAGTGTGCAGCTACAACCGAAGTCCTCCCGATGCTTTGTTCCCCAATCATCAGCAACGTGGTGGTCACCAAGACCCTCATCGATGGAGGGGCAGGGCTCAACGTCTTGTCCATGGAGACATTCAACAACCTCCAAGTGCCCTACAGCTAGCTTCAGCCAACCAAGCCTTTCTCAGGTATCACCGACGGCTCCACGGTCCCGATTGGGCAGGTCCGCCTCCCTGTCACCTTCGGGGCACGCGACAACTACCGCACCGAGCTCATTGACTTCGACGTCGCTCACATTCGCCTGCCGTACAACGCCATCCTTGGGTACCCAGCGTTGGCCAAGTTCATGGCCGCAACTCACCACGGCTACAAGATCCTCAAGATGCCAGGAAGCGGCGGAGTCATCACGGTGCCCTGTGAAGAGAAGGACGCGGTGTGTTCCCTGGAACGAGCCTTTCAGGCCGCATCACTAGATGACCCGGATCGCGGAAGCAGGAGGCTTCCCGAGACTGCCCCCAAGAAGAAGAAGACATCGTCCGGCCCGACCACTCAGGAGGCAGGCCCCTCCGGGCCCGTGCCTGCCCAGGGGGAACCTCCTTCCATCGGATAGGAAAGCGTGCCCGGCGCCCTCCTCAGGCAGGGCTCGGGGGCTCTCCCCTGGAGGGCCACCGACCTAGCTAGGGTCACGAGGGAGGCGCTTGGGCACCACATCGAGGCGTGTTTTGAAGCATGTTTCCCTCAAGAAGGAGCAAGGCAAGGAGATCCAGATCCTCAGGAGTTCGTTAGCAAGGCCATTCAGAAGCTACAGGAGTCAAGAGTCATGAAAGGCGGCCGCCGCCTACCAGCAATGGCTCCCCATCCAGGCGAGGATGGCGGGCTGCGGTGTCTGCATCGACATACCAGGGCTCAACCGAGTCGCCTCTCTGGAGCGCCTCTGGCCTTCGCGAGTGGGGCGCTGCGAAGGCCCACCCCACAGCTACGTTCGCATGCCTTACGGCTTGCCGAGCGCGGCTGACGCGTACCAGCGCCTCATGAGGGGCATCATGGAGGCACGAGAGGCCAGGCGTTCCACTGCCCTGGCAGGGGTGGAGATGGCCCGCGAGGAGCCACCAGCGCCTCCGGAGCCTCCCGAGGCCCCTGGGCCTGGGGGCTCGTGAGGATCGGCTCCTGCAGCCCACCGAGCCTGCTACATCAATGCTCCTTCATCCTCAACATCATCAGGTCACATCTTTCTAGTTTTACTTCCACCTGGGAGCGCCCCCCCAGGGCTGCATTATTCCCAGGCCGCGTGGGTCCGTCCCTGTGGCGTGTATCCCTTTTATTCCATGTTGTTAGCTTACCTTGATGGGGGCGCCCCTCAGGTTGCATGATCCCCAAGTCGCTCGGGCCTGACCCAGTGATGTCCGCATTCCCAGCATCTATTTGAACGAATCCACTCCTTCGTGGCTAATGTGTTTTACCTAGTTGCCTGCTCAGCCGACGCCAACTAACGGAGCTGCTCCCAAACGGCACGACGCTTGCGCATGGGTCCGTCCCTGCGACGCTGACAAACCTGGATGGCTGAGCTCTGGCCGCGGCAACCCTGCATAGTGTCACCTCGTCAAGCCTTCAGTGCCTCACTACCCCTCGGAAGCAACCAACGGCTGGCTGTCAATTGCCATGGCAACCCCATGTTTTTTTCTATGATGGACCTGCAGGACCTCCTGAAGGAGCTGCGTCAGGCAAGGCCCTTGCGGTGTCTCTTTCGCTCTCGTCCGCGTGAACCGCTTGCACATTAGGGGGGGGTGCCTAAGCATCGCGACTTAGGGCTCCTACCAGATCTCTAGCCCTCACCCTCTGGCCTTGACCACGGCATCGCGACCTGGCATACCAGCGACGGCTGAGACCCGCTCGAGGGCCGGGACCCGAGGACGTAGAGCAGAAAGGGGGAACAAAGGTGAGAGGGGAGAGACACACGAGGACCTCGCCGAGCAACCTCGCGCCTGCCGATGCACGGACTCGGAGACACATCAGAGAACGCCCCCTGATCATCGAGATAAGTCATCACCCGGAGGCGCCAGCTACCGTGGCACCATCCCCGCACCTAATGCCATCCCGTGTTAGCGACACCACTCTCCTTTCTCACCAAACGACGGCTGCTTGGGCGCCAAAGGGGACCTCCTGAGCATCGCGACTCAGGGGCTCTTACCGGACTCCGGGTCGCTCACCTCCTGGCCTTGACCACGGCATCGCGACCTGGCATACCAGCGATGGCTGAAGCCGCCTTGGGACTGGGACCTGTCGGCGCACAGCACCAAGCCCTCGTGAGGTTCGAAAGGGAGGACTGAGCTAAGACGGAATGAGCAACTCGCGCAATTCTGCGACAAGGGTTATATTAACAAAACAGGATCACAGGCACCTTACAAGCCCCCACGGGACGCGTTTTTGATTCCTCACAGGGAACAAATCCTAAAGGGACACAAACTACGCGCGTCCCTGCAAAAGACGCCATCATCAACAGTGGGCCGTCAAGCACCGACGCCAACCCCATCCAGATCAGAGTCGGCGGCGGCCTGACGAGCCCGCCCTGCTCCAGGAGCGGCGCCGGATCAGGGGCTCGTAGCTGTCGTCGCTCATCTCCGGAGTCGCGAAGAGCTCGCCGGAGTCGCTGGAACCTCCGACGCCTCCACCGCCTGAGGAGCCGCCAAGGGAGCGGCTGGCGGGCCCAGTCCTCGTCGCGGCAGGGTCCTGGCCGCCTTCCCCGGAGCAGCACTCCAGCCGGTGCCCGCTCGCATCGAAGACCTTGAGGAGCATCACCGAACCACCATCGTAATCCAAGTGGACCGTGAAGACGCCCCTTACCCTGCAAACCCGGGCGATCTCTCTCCAGCCCCGAGTCATGAAGGCATCGCCCGGGGCAACGACCACGACCTCTGCCTCGGTCGCGAGGGTGCTGCAGCCAGAGCTCTAGGGCTCCCCCTGCGGGATGATGGAGGCAAAGAAGGGAGGAAGGCGGATCCAAGACTGAAGAGGAATGGCGACGTGAATCACGAACTCTCGGGAGGAGCCCTCGGTGTGGACCCCAGGGGGGACGACCCACACCTTCGTGACCTGCCGGCACCGACGGTGGCACCGCCCGTGGCGGTTAGCATCAGCCCCTTCAGGGCCCTCGACGTGGGCATACAATGGAAGCAGGAACCCCGGCGCCCGCTCGCACCAAGGCCTCGACACCACCTGAAGGGCCCCCTCGTCCGGGCCACGGGGGGCGAGCCATTTCTTCGGTGGGAGTGGGTCTGGTTCCTCTCGGGGAGCCTTTCCCTTCGATGTTGCCGAGAACCGGCGGATCGGAGCCATCGCAGCAAGACGGAGCAAGGATCGGGAAGAAGGAGAAGCAAGGAGGGATGGACTGGAAGGGCGCGCGCTGTTCCGTACTTATGGCCGGCAAAGGCCAACCGCCTACCTCCACGATGGCAGGTAATCATGACCCACTTTGCATGCAGGACTTATCCAATCCGTGCAGTTGCCGAGGCACCATGGGGAAGTGGAGACGCCCACGTTCCATCAACCGCCATGCGGCGCCCAAGGCCGCAGGCTGTTAGGGCCCATGGCGCTTCGTTCTTGCCCTTCCACCTCCCTACACAGCCAAGTCCGGGCGTGCCTTGGGCCCGGGGGCTACTATCGGCGTTCTGGGAATGGGGGTCCCCAGACTTGCCTGCCTGCGGCCTGCGGCGTGGCTCAAAGGGGGGCCCAACATGGCCCGTCTTCACCAACACAAACCCAAGACCCTCGCGAGGGGCCAAGCCTCGCGGGGCGGACGACGCGGAGCTTCCTCAGGCACGGCCTCGTCAGGCTGGCTCACGAGGAGGCGGAGATATCAAGGCGGGGTACCTCACGAGGTGCCCGTGACGCAAGCCATGACGACTCAGGGCGCCAGGCGGGTGCCAGCCCGCGCAGCGTCCTCCTTTCCTCTTTGGTGAAAAGGGGAAAGCGCAGCCGCGGAGTATCGAGGCATCAGGCAAAGGTTGCCATTTCAGTGCAACGAGACCAAGACCAGGAGGACTACGAGATGGAGGTCACCGTGGAGCCCAAGACGGCGTCATCACCAGAGCTTTGCGCAGGCGAAGACTACTTTTGTCAGGATAGCTGATACTAGCTGCCCCCCTTCAAATTAGCCCGCCATTGTTGGCTTCCTTCCCGCTCGATATTTGGGAAGAGGACCAGGGCGCCTATAAATAGGACCAGCCACCCACAGAGCAAGGGGTCGGTGAGTTGGAGAGGTTGGGAAGTAGGAAGGAAGAGGCTCGTTAGAGAGGGTCTCGATCAGAGAGAGAGAGAGAGAGAGAGAGAGAGAGAGAGAGAGAGAGAGAGAGAAAGGTGACTGAACTCTTCTCAGTAGTTCATCCCCCCAGCCAAGAACAG
This sequence comes from Triticum aestivum, assembly GCF_018294505.1. Classification (NCBI taxonomy): domain Eukaryota; kingdom Viridiplantae; phylum Streptophyta; class Magnoliopsida; order Poales; family Poaceae; genus Triticum; species Triticum aestivum. Next base: position 494,680,664 of record NC_057794.1, on the reverse strand, counting down.
ACCCTCGCGAGGCTGTTCTTCCTTGTATTGTTCATCATCATCAGCCCAAGAGGCAATCCACCACACCACACACTGGAGTAGGGTATTACACCACAACGGTGGCCCGAACCAGTATAAACCCTGTGTCTCTTGTGTTGTTCTTTCCGTAGTCTAGATCCTAGCATGGCGGAGGGGTGCAGGTAGGTAGGAGGCGAAATCTCCGTGCGCACCCCAGTGTTCGAACCTCAAGGGTCTGCCGAACCCGAAATCCGACAACTTTCTTTTTCAAGAAGCTGGTAACGGCCGGCGACATCTTTCAACTCAACGACCATCTTGGCTATTTTTTCCTTGCTTCGGCAATGCAGAGCCTGTTCGGCCCTCAGCTCTTTGACCGCCTTTAGAGTGGCCACATCACTATTCTTGGCTTGTTCCTTGGCTCGGGCAAGTTCCGCCCGAAGGGTCTCCATGGCGGCAACTCCATCTGTAGTCACAACATATTAAAGATACTAGCATCATGCTCGTCTTACTATGTGTTGATCACCGAAGAAATCACATACCCCGTGCCTCGTCGAGCCGCTTGTTTACAAGCACGATGTCGGCATCTGCCGCATCAAATTGCCGCTTCAGCTCGGCAAACTCACCAGTCCGGCTAGCCACCGGACCTTCAGCCACCTGCACATGAAGGTGGCCTAATTATTACCTGGGACTATGATCCTCTATTTGCCATCGTTCTCGACGGCAACCAGAGTCCCAGGGGCTACTATCTGCATAGGGCACACCTAACGTGTGCGGTACTATCAAAAACATACACTATTTCACGTTCCTCAAAGCCTTTCAGCAGACTCATAAAAGCTTCGTGCAACCCGCTTTCGGCGGATGAAATCCTCTCAATCACCATACCCATTAGCGTATGATGCTATTCTGAGATGGCCGCTTGCTCCAGAAGATCCTTCAGTGCGTTCGACCACACACCAGACGGTTTCAGACTCTTTCTGTTGCTCTCTTTAGGAGCCGAATACTGAGGACTTCGGGTGGCCAAAGGATTACCTTCTGGCCTTGGCGGATCAGGAGAAACCCTCCGCGACGACACTTCAGGGTCGCTCACCTCATGAGGCGCGGTGGCATGGGGAGGTGTTTCGCTCTCCATCATCTCCGGAAGAAGATCCCCCGAAGATGAACTCTGTTGAGAAGGGCTATGATCCGAACTACAAGATATATGCTTCGGTTATTGTCTTCAGAAGTAATGTAGGATATTTTTACTATTAAGTACTTTTTGTTTACTTACAGCTCGGTAGAGGGCTGATCCCCTTGCGGGCACTGTGCGGCAAGAGTACCCTCTGAGGCAGGACCCTTTGGCGAAGATTTCTTCCCCCGTTTGGAAACCGTTGTTTCCGGGTCTTTAGAGGTGGTCCTCTTCCTTCCTTGGGGAGAGGGAATTTCAGATTCTTCTCCCTGGTTATCCTCCTTCGTGGAGGCGCTAATTCCCCCGGTTGGGATGAATAATGAGTGAGGCCTGCTTTCAGCCTCTTTATTTCCCCTTTTATCTTCCCCTGAGGGCGCCTGATAAGGCGCCGGCTCAAGCATTCTGGCTAGTACTAGATCGGCCGAGCCTTCAGGAAGGGGGGCCGAACACCTGATCATCTTCGACTTTGTTACCCAGTCCTGGTCAAAGAGCGACTTTTCAGAATGATGTTATGATAAATAAAAAGATAGTGTGTTCGGCCACGGGATTACTTACTTGGGTATCTGGGCGATTACAACTCAGACCCGCATCCTCGGTGGTGTCCGGACACTTTATTTGTGGCCCGAAGAACAATTTGTACATCTTTTTGAGCGTCATGCCGAGGAAGTGCTGAATAGTTCATGGTCGACGTTTGCAAGGAGGGACTCGACGAACTAGCATGACTTGCATTACCGTGACCAGGCTGATGTCTCTCTCGAGGAGATCTCGGATGCGACTCTGCAATATCGGCACATCATTTACTGCCCCCCGGTCCAGCCCCTTGTTGATCCATGACGTTAGTTGTGGTGGGGGGCCGAGCGAAAGGCGGGGGAAGCTACCCACTTGGTACTCCAGGGAGTTGTGATATAAAACCACTCCCGTTGCCATAAACTGGACACCTCTGGGAAGGAACCCTCTGGCCATGGAACATCAGCGCCTTTGCTTACTACGGCACCTCTGCACTCTATGTGTCGCCCCCCCAATCATCTTCGGCTTCACATTGAAAGTTTTGAGCCATAGGTCGAAGTGTGGGGTAATGCGAAGGAAGGCCTCACACACGACAACGAACAGCGAGATGTGAAGAATGGAATCCGGGGCCAGGTCATGGAAGTCCAACCCATAATAGAACATGAGCCCTCTGACAAAGGGATCTAGAGCAAGGCCTAGTCCTCGGAGGAAGTGAGAGATGAATACAACACTCTCGCCGGGTTCGGGAGTGGGAATGACCTGCCCTCGAGCAGGCAGCCTGTGCGAGATTTTGACGATCAAATACCTGGCCTCTCTTAGCTTCTTGATGTCTTCCTTTGTGACAGAGGAAGGCATCCACCGACCTTGAAGGTTAGATCCGGACATGGTTGAAGGTCCGAAGCACCTGACCTGAGCCTTGGGTGTTGGAACTCGAGGCAGGGGAAGGATTCGATTGAGTAGGAGAGGGAAAAAAGGACATGCCTTGACCTCTTTATAAAGAGGGTGAATATCAAGCGTCCTCCTCGTGGCCGTTTGGGACTTGCCTAAAATCGAGGAGTCATACCAACGGGCACGATTGGGTTACCCATGTCCGTATTGATGAGAAGCCCGTAATAAGGGGGACACGATCTCTGCTTCGACAAGACGTGTCGAGAAAACCGCCTCGCGATATGTTCAGTGCTGGTTGAGAAAAACGGTTCGAATAATGACCGGGCCATGGCATGATGTCATGTTGCTAAACGTGTCAGCAGATTAGATTTGTGGAAATATTATTCTCTCTACGGTGGTTTGTGGAACTTGTTTTGCAGAGCCGGACACTATCCTTGTGTTCAAAATCTTCTATGGAGTATTCGGAGGAAGAACCCGCCTTGCAATGCCGAAGACAAATCTGCGTGCCGGACTCATTGTCATTGAAGCCTGGTTCAGGGGCTATTGAGGGAGTCCTGGATTAGGGGGTCTCCGGACAGCCGGACTATATCCTTTGGCTGGACTATTAGACTATGAAGATACAAGATTGAAGACTTCGTCCCGTGTCCAGATAGGACTCTCCTTGGCGTGGAAGGCAAGCTTGGCAATACGAATATGTAGATCTCCTCCCTTGTAACTGACTCTGTGTAACCCTAGCCCCCTCCGGTGTCTATATAAACCGGAGGGTTTAGTCCATAGGACAACAACAATAATACCATATGCTAGCTTCTAGGGTTTAGCCTCTATCATAAAGATCAATCAAGCAGGACGTAGGGTATTACCTTCATTAAGAGGACCCAAACCTGGGTAAACATCGTGTCCCCCACCTCCTGTTACCATCCGCCTTAGACGCACAGTTCGGGACCCCCTACCCGAGATACGCCGGTTTTGACACCGACAGTTCTCGTGTTGCGGTTGAGTTTGGGCCGGCTGTTACCGTTGCTGAAGTGGCTCCGGTGCTACGGTTGCGGCGCCTATCGACATACAAGAAAGCTCATCTGTGGTAAGTGAATAGTTGCACGATAAAGAGAAAAACCAAAGGAGTACAAATCTAAATAACCTGATGAGGCCACGGCGTCGGTAAAGCAGGGCCAGTGGAGTTGAATATGGCGTCCGTGGAGCGGGTCCGGTGCAGTGGACGAAGGCTTCGGCGGGCGCGTTGTACAGTGCTTTCGGTGAGGCGGATATGTTGCGGCGGACGAGGGCTTGTATGAAGGGCCAGCAAAGGGACGGGCGAGGGAGTCAGTGAAGGGCCTACACTGTGGTGGACGAGGGCGTTGGTTAAGCAGATCCGGTGCGGTGGACCATGATGGCAGTCAAGGAAATCTGGAGGGGTGGACAAGCCAGTCGCTAAAGCGGCTCCAGTGAAGTGGTGAGTTGGCAGTTGGGGGTTCCAAGGTGCGGAAGGTAGATCCGTCGGGGTGTGAGGTCCACCGCTGCGGCGGAGGACTAGATTCGGCGGCTTGCCGTGGTTGGGGGGGGTCGGGGAGGGGAAGGGGAGGGGCTTTGGGGAAGAATGTTGGGGGCAAAGAGGGGAAAACAATGGAGTTACCAAAGCAGCCCTTTTCCATTCATGTGGCAGGGGTAAAACAGGAATATCGTAGGGCTAAACTTTCGGGCGCGAGATATTTCGATGTGAGCGGGAAGTTTTTTGGCGCCTGAAATTATATTCTGCTCTTGTATGGTCGACTATGATATCATGGCCGAGAATTTGTTTGTTTTGCATGCAAAAAAGTGCAAGTTTTGCAATCAGTGTCTCCAACTCGAAACTTAGATTGTCCATTCAATTCAAATATGGATCATTGAGCTACTACAAGCAAATGCCATCATACGGTCCAATTCAAATGAAATTCCAAGTGTGTTTATCCTAAATATGATGACAAAAGCAAAAATGTGTATGTGTATGAATAAAGTGGATGATTATAAATTTTGAACATGCCCGTATGTGTATATCTCTAGGTTTGATATATGAATTTGAAATCACAAAATCCCGGCTTAAAAAATGTACCTTCGTTTAAATGAATTACAAAAGCTAATGATGGAGTCGAATTCCAAAATTCCAAACTTAGGTTTGTAATTCTGGTACATCAAGGTATATCACACATGTTTAAAAGTATCGTTATCTCATAGTCCAAACTGTGAAACAAATTGATCAACCATAAGTGCACACACTATTGACCATGTATATCTCAATTACGCTAAAGTCCCTCAAATATAGACACCTCACTCTTTATCTGAAGCCAACCCCCCCTCGTCGCCCACCCCCCATACACAGAGAAGTCGTTCTCTCCCCCAAACACCAACACACGAGCACATTAACACCCCTCTCTCTTCTAAAGTCCGGACCCCAATATAGGTCTCTATCACTTTGTCTCTTGGGCATGCACACATATCTTCCCCCACTCTCTAGCTAGGTCTCCCGACATCTCTCTTTCCCAAGCACACGCACTATGTAGAGTGTATCTTTCCCATACACACAAAACGTCACCCCAAACGTCTATCTCCCTAGTTATGTGGTTCTCGCACACTCACCTCACACACCACCCCCACTGAAAACAAGCACACTTTGTCTTCTTGTGCACCACTCTTCTCTTTCTATCTCTCCCACATGCGGACCCGCCCCAGCTCCTCCCTGTATACATATATGTCGTGACTCTTTCCATAGCTCCCTAATGTATCATCGTTCTCAATCTCGCACATTGTTCTCTACACCATCTATTCTAGATCTCTCATGAAGTCCCTATCACACACACGATGACTCGCTTCCCTTGTGTCTCCGTACATAGGCCAATTTCAAACAACATCAACATTGTCTCCCTATCTATACGCCATCTATGGACACAAATGCCCCTCTCTTCCTCTCTCTCTCTATCCATTGCTAGCTCTCTCTCTCTCTCTCTGTCGCTCTCTCTCTCTCGCTCTCACACCCCTCTCCCACACACACTCGATGTCTCTTCCAAATAGTCTGCTCCCCCCGCCCGCACCCATGCTATCCCGCTACTACACATGTCACACCATTCCCCCTTCCCTTATACTAGGTTTACATCATTAGTGGTCTCTCTACTCCACATACACACACTCCCTCTCACACACAAACGCGCGCACAAACACACACAGACACGCACAAACACCCATTAATCTGGATCCTCATCTCTCCCCATGTCCGCATGTGTATCTCACACACTCACTCTCTAATTATGTATATGTGTCTCCATGTTACACAACACAAAGCCCCATGTAAATGTCTCTCTCTATCCTCCACACACATAGACACAAAGAATATGTTATCATTGCCTCAGTCTTTAGACATATCACACACGCACTCTCTCTCTCTCTCTCTCGCAAACACACTGAACAAGGGTTTCTCCGTGAATAACTTACCATCTATTCATCAACAGTCGTGGCAGTATAGCGAACACGAGATGTGAAAAAGAATAAATCTACACGTGCTTAGACCACCTAGTATGACTACTAGGACTAGAGAAAGCCAAAAAGCGCGCCGCCGTCACCCCCTCCTTATCGGCGATGGGAAAACCTTTGTTTTACACAGTCGAGAAGTCAATGTGCTAAGGCCTCACATGCTGAGGTGTTGAATAGAATGTAGATGCTAGTTTACGGAAACAAGTATCGATAATACGTTTGTATCTCCATACTTATATTTCTTCTCTTATAAAAAACCAAGTTGGTGATGATGGTACGCGTGCCATCTTGCAATATAGACCGTCTGATCTATATGTGACGAATGGAAATTAAACTAAAAGATACCCGCACCCCTCTCCATATTTGCAGACAAGGCCTTCCCTCGTTCATCCTTATCTCCAACAACCTCATTGTTGAGCAATTAAGAAAGGAAGCCTCTGGAACAAACTGGCCTGGTGGCCGCTGCCCGCGTCGTCAATCCCCATGCCTCCGCTCAGTCCGACCACCAATCACCACCACGCCCCACTCCTCTTCACCTTATCTCCTATTTCTCGAGATATCATTAGTTTTTACACATGGTATTACTCTCGCATGGGTCAATCACAACAAGTGTTTTATAAAAAATGCATCTTGATGTTCTGTGCAATGAGCGGATCTTGCTAGTACTCCTACAGAAGACTAAGTTGGTGATAATGGTGTGTCTGCCATCCGTCGTTTGTGACCATTAGATCTACATCTAACGACTGTGAGGTAAGTTGTTGCCTTTTCTCACCAACATCCCACTTGTCTACCAATTTGCAGAAAACCCATAATTAGTATCTTATAACCAACCACATCCCTCCCCGACCTCACCAAAACAGCCCAAGGAATATATTCTAATTGAAACATAATATATCTCTAGTGATATATGTATATCAAAATTAGAGTGTTTTGTATCAAGTTTGTGAATAAGTATTATTCTAATTATGATTCGTTGCAACGCACATGAACATTGCTAGTATTTCCAACCATGCAATTTTTTTCCTAGTATTCCATAGTTTTGAGTTTTCCATCAAGATATTAGTCACTCATGGTTGATATTTACTTTCAATCATGTACACATATGCACTATGTAACTAGCCTTGCTTATTGGGTTCCAAAGCTTAACTTTCACTCCTACTTACAATATATAGAGTATTTAACAAAAAAACTACCACTTTCAACCAGCCCTAGGAAGAATCTATTCTACAAAAAATAGCAAAAACATACCAAAATTTCTTAATCCACACCAAAAACTACTACCTAGTACTCCCTCCGTCCCACAATGTAAGACGTTTTTGCAAGCTAGTTTAGCTTGCAAAAACATCTTATATTATGGGACAGAGGGAGTACCGATTAGGTTAGTTTAAACCCATTTATGACAGGGTTGGCCCACACGTCCGTGCTGACGAGGCAGCATAAACCAACACATTTTGTTTTACCGTTGACACGAGGGACCCACATCTGACCTTCTATCCTGTTATTCCCCCTCAAATCATTATTTTTCCTGAACATTACTTCAAACAGTACTAATGCGTGTTCGTCGGTGGCGCCGATGATGAGCGAGTTGGCCGCCGCTCCACCGGAAGGGCCGGACGCCGCACTGGCCTCCGCACGGGTTGGCAGGCTGGCCCGAGCCTGACTCACGAGTGAGCAAGCCGCCGCGCCGCCATGCCAATCTAGCTAGCGAACCTTGCAGACAAGCAGCTGGACGGAGCTATCTTGGCTAGCTAGCGGCCGCGAGCGCCGGACGGACCTGGCATCCGGGTTGCCGCAAGATGGGCTCCGCACCACCGGCGGTTTTGACCTCGCCTTCTGCCGGCGGCGGTAGCTGCGTCCCATGGCCGAGGATGACTAGGTGGACGGGCCGTAGGTAGGAGGTCACTCGGGGATTTTTGTGCAGACTGACATGTAGGTCCCACAAGTCATAACACCCGGTCGAATAGAAGGCGTTGACTTAATGGGCGACATGGGCCCTGTTTGGATACTCTAAGTCAGAGGTTAGAGTTAGATTCTAACCCTGAACTAACTCTAACCAAAGTGGTGTTTGGATGGCAGGGTTAGATTGACAACAAATGTATCCAAACAGGGCCATGGGTTGAAACGTGCCTATAACAGGACTTTGTAGAGTAGTCGTTTCTTGGTAGGGTTGGTTGGTAAGAGCATGTACAATGGTTGATAAGGTAGTCTTATCTTATGTCTGCCACGTATGCAAGTGGTAGTAGTTTCTTAGCATTATTAGTGGTTTCTTGCATTATTAGGAGTTTCTTGTAAGGAACAATGTACTACTAGCGACAAAAGGCGATTCTAGGTTACGTTGTACTCCAACGAGTACTACTAGTGGTCGCGGGAGTGTATACCTCGTTTTTTGGGTTCGATCCCGGCCGAACGCACAACGGCCTTTTTTAAATAGTAACTTCGCTGCGAGGCAATATTTTACACGGGTAGTTTGAGTTTTGAAGTCAAACGGACGTGTGGCACCACAATCTGGGTGCACTAGATAGCCTAGCCACATGAACAGGTTTTCCTTCCCGGCATCTCGTGGCTCGCGTGCTCGCCCTAGCCGCACCTTGCTTGCAGCTTCCTCATTAGCTAGTAGCATATTTAAACTAGCGCCTCCCAATTAAGCCCGAGGAGCCGGAAAAGCCTGGCGGGGCATTGGGAACTATGCAATATGGCTCTGTATGTAAAGTGCTCTACTACTACTACTCTGTAGCTTGTGGCGTTGCACGCATGGACTTCACTCCATTATCGGCTCTACTATAAAAGAAATTCCTCTTGATGTGTTCTTTTTGAAACGGAGGCAAAATCTTTGCTTCATCTCATTCATAAAGAAGGAACTAATAACAAAGTTCGACGAGATCCATTACACCTCCGCAAATGGAAGCGAAAAGCCTAGTCTCGCTGTGTCAAATAACTCAAATGTTCTGCCCCCGCAGTAACCATCGTTGATAAACAGGCTGCTAGTGTGTGCATGAGAGGAGCGGCTGAGTAGGCCAGCTACGTGAGAGGAGCGGCTGAATAGAGCACCGAGAGTACCCACTAGGCCACTACACAGGTGTACTTTCCCTGCATTGATAGTACATCGATGGTTCTAGAGAACAGCAGTACCCTCCACTTCCAACTATAGCTCCTTGGCCCTGAGATTCAAGAGTTCAAAACTGGTGCACTATACTAGAAGTACAGTACATCGCACTACTAGTTGAGAAAGTAGTACTAGTACTGCTACAGTACGAGTACGTACTCCTCCGTCACATAATGTAAGATGTTCTTTAACACTAGTTGGCGTGTACAAAAAATAGCAAAAACATACCCAAAATTTCTTAATCCACGCCAAAAACTACTAGCTAGTGCCAAAAATTTCTTACTAGTGCTATTATTTACAGTATAATGCAATCCCATAACGTCCCATAATGCTAGTACTAGTAGTAAATAATAGCCTCACCCCTTCACTAAGGAACGATCTACAGTTGGAAGGGACGAGGCCCTGCGGTTACTACACTCTTATCTCCTCTTCACCAGTTCCCCTCCCCCCGAAGAGAAGGCCGTTTGTCGCTGCTCCCATGGATTCGCCAGGCGGTTCTCCTCCTCGTCGGGGCTGGGAGACCTTGGACAACGATCCTCTGGGAGAAATCGCACGCCGCTCCGACGTCCTCACCGTCGCAAGACTTGGTGCTTCCTGCACCAACTTTTTCAAGACAGTGCTTAAAAAGGCTCGGGAAAAGGCCATGCTTGTTGGTCTTCCATGTGTCCTCAAGGAGAAGGTTCTTCTATGGGACAATCCTTCGAACAGTCCACCGCTCCCTGGCCATGGTTGCACGTTGACTCCGCTAGAGTTGCCGACGTTGAGAGGTAGTCGGATTTTGTCCGATGAGCAGGTCAGTAATGGAGTTTGATCATGTAGTGCTTAGTTATTCCATTTCCATCCCGTAATTTCTCCGCTGCCCACCGTCTTATATATAGGTCTGGGTTGGTGCCAACGAAGATTGGCTTGCATACCTTCGCCCGGATACCACCATCATTTTGCACAACATCCACAGCAGTGCGGCATTTCCGATAGACCCCTTCTCCACCATTGGGATCGACCTTCTGGACTGGCTGGGCTTGAATACGTATGATGATGCCTACATGAGATTGAAGAAGATAGCAATTGCGGACCCACCGACAAAGCGACGCGGTTACGACGATTAATATCTCATCGCGGTGTTCGACATAAGGATTACCATCAATGCAAGAGGCAGTAACAGCAGAGGCTGGCGCATGTTGGCGGCGGCAGATTTGTACCCCTACACGTTCGAAGATGCCGTGCGCCATCTAGGCCGCATCTTCACGGTGACAAGCCAGGGGACTTGTTTCATCTGGTTGCCATCCTATGGTACGGGAGATTACAACAGAATGCACAAACCATCATTTGCATCCCTAACGGTACTCCATTATTTTGCAGGGACCAGTCATCCCACGATCAAAATAAGATCGCCGATCCTGGATGTGCATTTGCATCCACGATTCGGTCTAACCTGGAACCTTGTAGCTGACTTTGGCATATTGGGATCAACTATCTTAGCAGTCGTTACCCATGGTACCACTGATGTGCAACATGGTCACACAATCTACCACGATCGGGCCATCACCATCTACCCAGGTATTCCATTTTTAACCCTCTCGCCTTCTCTTTCATTGTTGTACTAGTACTCTACTTACGCACTACTACCTCCGTCCGGGTTTACAAGACCCGGCCTCGACTGCGCGTCCGAAATTTTAAGGCCGGTTGTATTTATGGTCTTGCTTTATCGCTACAATCGATTGGCATTACAAAAGTTGATTGGCCGAGTAGTAAAAGCTGACTGCATGCAAGGTGTGGGAGACGGAGCTGCATGCAGGCGCGAGTTTTTGGGCTGCATGCAAGCGCCTAGTTAATGCTGCTGCATGTGCATGCATGATTTAGCTGCGCGGTGCTCCCTCTTCCATTGGTCCATGCGATTACCGATGGAAAGTAAATTTTGCCTTGATCCTAGTGTTTTGGCTGGGGGGCCTTTTAAACCCGGACGGAGGTAGTAGTAGGAGTACTTTTTACCTTGGAGGACGCGTGTAGCTAGCTAGGCCCTTGAAGACTTGAACCCACTAGCTGCCACCATTTTTGTTTTTCCATGTCTTACTATCTCATCCATGTAGCCAAGAGTGGCTATATATAATGAGCCAGTTATTTTACTTCCTCTATACCGGAGTAGTACTATTTGCTACATGGTATTACTGACCGCCATATTTGAGCACAACATTATTATGCATGGACCTTGACTATGTACGTCACCATGTGTCCAGATCTAAGATGCCGCGTGTACCAGATGAACGGCGCAGAGTTCGACCCCTGCGATGCTATGTGGGTGCCGAGGAACACTCTTGGAGAGTACTCGCTTTTCATTGGGGACATCTACCCCATTGTGAAGCGGATGCCACCTTCCGTGCATGACACGGAAGGCCTGCCGTTCATGAAGCATGGTTGTGTCTTCAGTGCGCACCGCCGGATGAACGACATGCTGGGACACGCTATCCCTGATTTATGCCGCTTCAGCTTGGATGAGTCTCCATCGTGTGGAACCGGACTAGAAAGCTGCGACAATGATTCCCGTTGCCCACCATTATGGGTCGTGCCATCCATGAAGAACACCTGGGACTGGAACCTGGAGGAGGACATGTAGCCCATCTATAACGTGTAAGTGGAGTATGGTAAATTGTGAACGGTAGCGCTGTGAATATATGTAGACTAGTCGTACACAAATTTATCACATGAATTGGAGATGAACTTGTGTGGCATACTGGCATTTGTCCTTTAGAATTTATTACTAGTAAATGTGTTATGTGTACGTGCAACTTGTGTGGTTGTTGCACGGGCTCCAACATGCTCTTTGAGAAAAAAAGTGGCACAGCTTTGGATATACGTGACATGGCGGCATCATACAGTAGCATCGTTCGCTATGGTTGTAGTACACTCCTACTAGGACGACAACTCCTATAAAACCTTGCGCTTGGATCTTTGCCTCTTCGGGAGGTTCAACAGTTCGTACTCGTGTGAACCTTGCACTTGGCTCTTCGCCTCTTCAGAAGGTCCAACAATGATGATACTATAGTACAATATGCTTCTGGCAATCTGACACCGATTGAACTGCTGCACGTCCATCGCGAGGGCGAGGGCGAGGGAGAGGGAGAGGGAGAGGGCACTGTAGTCAAAACCCTCTCCTCGTCCTATGAACCACCGTGCACGTGGGCGAGGGAGAGGCGTAGTAAGCAAGCTTCTCCTTGTTCGGCGAGTTGACGGGACACATCAAAGCAGTACTAGTACTAGTCCATACTGCGTCCTTTCCGGTTAATATGGCTTAATTTGAAATGAGAAAAATACACTGGCGGTCAACGTATGTAACAATACGCTCTTTATGGTCACTATATATAGTTTTGCGGTGATTATACGATCACTACCTCATTGTAGAGCACCGTATTGCACCCTACTGTGACGCCCCCAATTTGACCGTACACTAATCATACACGCAAACATGTACGATCAAGATCAGGGACTCACGGGAACATATCACAAGACAACTCTACAAATAAAAATAAGTCATACAAGCATCATATTACAAGCCAGGGGCCTCGAAGGCTCGAATACAAGAGCTCGATCATAGACGAGTCAGCGGAAGCAACAATATCTGAGTACAGACATGGGTTAAACAAGTTTGCCTTAAGAAGGCTAGCACAAACTGGGATACAAATCGAAAGAGGCGCAGGCCTCCTGCCTGGGATCCTCCTAAACTACTCCTGGTCGTCGTCAGCGGGCTGCACATAGTAGTAGGCACGTCCAGTGTAGTAGTAGCCGTCTTCAACAGTGGCGTCTGGATCCTGGGCTCCAACAACTATTTGCGACAACGAGGTAGAATGGAAAGGGGAAAAGAGGGAGAAAAGCAATCGTGAGTACTCATCCAAAGTACTCGCAAGCAAGGATCTATACTACATATGCATGGGTATATGTGTAAAGGGCCATATCAGTGGACTGAACTGCAGGATGCCAGAATAAGAGGGGGATAACTAATCATGTCGAAGTCTACGCTTCTGGCAGCCTCCGTCTTGCAGCATGTAGAAGAGGGTAGACTGAAGTCCTCCAAGTAGCATCGCATAGCATAAACCTAACCGATGATCCTCCCCTCGTCGCCCTATGAGAGAGCGATCACCGGTTGTATCTGGCACTTGGAAGGGTGTGTTTTATTAAGTATCCGGTTCTAGTTGTCATAAGGTCAAGGTACAACTCCAAGTCGTCCTGTTACCGAAGATCATGGCTATTCGAATAGATTAACTTCCCTGCAGGGGTGCACCACATAACCCAACACGCTCGATCCCATTTGGCCGGACACACTTTTCTGGGTCATGCCCGGCCTCGGAAGATCAACACGTCGCAGCCCTACCTAGGCACAACAGAGAGGTGAGCACGCCGGTCTAAATCCTGTGGCACAGGGGTCTGGGCCCATCGCCCATTGCACACCTACACGTTGCAAGGGTGGCCGAAAGCAGAACTAGCCCCCTTAATACAAGAGCAGGCTTATGTTCCAATCCAGCGCGCGCCGCTCATTTGCTGACGTCACGAAGGCTTCGGCTGATACCACGACGTCGAGTGCCCATAACTGTCCCCGCGTAGATGGTTAGTGCGTATAGGCCAGTGGCCAGACTCAGATCAAATACCAGGATCTTGTTAAACGTGTTATCTTGAAATAACCGTGAACGCCGACCAGGGCCAGGCCCACCTCTCTCCTAGGTGGTCTCAACCTGCCCTGTCACTTCGCCACAAAGATCCACTCGCGGGCACTCCTACGAGCCGACCCGTCTTTTAGTCATCACATGTATCATGTATAAAGTATATAGTATATACCCGTGATCACCTCCCGAGTGATCACAACCCGATAGTATAGCATGGCAGACGGACAAGAATGTAGGGCCACTAATGATAAACTAGCATCCTATACTAAGCATTAGGATTGCAGGTAAAGGTAACAACAGTAGTAGCAAGGACAAGCTATGCAGCAATATAGGATTAGCTGAAAGCAGTAACGTGCTACACTACTCTAATGCAAGCAGTATAGAAAAGAATAGGTGATATCTGGTGATCAGGGGGGGGCTTGCCTGGTTGCTCTAGCAAGGAGGGGTCGTCAACACCGTAGTGGGACTGGGGGTCGCCAGCAGTCTCGGGGTCTACCAGAAAGAAGTAACGGAGGGGGAACACAATAAATAACAGAGCAATCAAAGCATCACAAAGTGTAACATGGTATTACACGGTGCTAGAGGTGACCTAACGCGGTATGAGGTGGTACCGGTGAAGGGGGGAAACATCCGGGAAAAGATCCCCGATGTTTCGCGTTTTCGGACAAATGAACCGGAGGGGGAAAGTTGCGTGTTCACTATGCTAGGGATGCGTGGTGGACGAACAGGCTGCGTATCCGGGTTCGTCTCGTCGTTCTGAGCAACTTTCATGTACAAAGTTTTTCCATCCGAGCTACGGTTTATTTTATATTAATTTTAAAAGATTTAAATCATTTAAGGATTTATTCAATTATTTAAATTCAACATTATCCAGAATAGTGATTGCTGACGTCATCATGACGTCAGCATGACGTCAGCAGTCAACAGAGGTCTTGACTAGGTCAAGCTGACGTGTGGGTCCCATCTGTCATTGACACATTTTAATTATCCAATTTTATTAACCTAATCAGTATTAATTAGGGGTGGGCCCCACTGTCATTGACTATTTAATTAACTAACAGTAGTTAGGTTAATTAGTTATTTGGTTAATCTGATTATGATTAGTTAGTTTAATTAATTGTTTAGTTTAATTAATCAAGGTTAATTAAGTTAATTAATTCTTTAATTAATTAATTAATTATTATTTTATTTATTATTTATTTTAATTCTTCTTTTCTTCTATTTTTTTCCATTTTCGTTCTGGGCGGGGCCCCTTTGTCATAGGGCCGGGGGGGCCTTGGCGGGGCGGGCACACGGGTGCGGGCGCACCCGAGCGGGTACTCACCCGCTGGGCGAGACGAGGCCGACAGGGCTCTGACGGCGGGGCAAGCCGGCGCGGCCAGCCGGGACCACAACGGGCGGAGGCGAGGCGCGCAGCAAAGGCGAGGCGGGACGACGCGGGAAGAGCGGCGCGGGGCGATGCGGCAAGGAGCGGCGAGGCACGTAGGCGACAGGGGCGAAAGGCCGCGCGGGGCAGGGCGAGCCCATGGGCGGAGCGAAGCGGGACAGCGGGCGACGTGGTGGCCGCGAGCAGCAGCAGGGGGTCGCGAGCGAGCAGCACATGCGGAAGTGGGCGACGAGGGGCTACGAGAGGCCGGGTCGAGGCCAGCGGCATAGGCAAGGGGCGGCAAGGCGACGAGCAGAGGAGGTGCGGTGTGGCAAGGGTGACCCGGAGCATGAGCTTTGGCACGCGGGCGCTGCGGGCGCAGTCCGGACGCGGGCGGCTGGGCGAGTGGAGGCACGACGGGCAGCGGTCGCGCGCGGGGCGAGGTCGCGGTCGTGAGCGCGAGCACGAGCGCGCGCGGGCGAGCGGGGGAGGAGAGGGTAGTCGGGGCTCACTGCGAGGAGTAGGGACTTGGCAGCGGTGCTTGGGAGGAGGACGGAGACGCGCGACGGTGACGGTAGGCGGCTCCGGCGAAGAAGTGGCCGGACGAGGCGATGACGGTGTGCGGTGGCGATGTGCGTGGACGGCGTCCGGCGAGGAGGAGGGCGTCAGCGAGGTAGAGGCGGGGCGGCGGCGCCAGGGGCGCCCTCGGGGGCGTGCGGCAGAGGGGTGGGAAGGGGGCGCTCATCGATGGGGGGAGGGGGCGCTCGTCCCTGATCCAGATCGGGACAAGGAGAGGAGAGACGTGGGGAGTGGGAGGAGTGGGTTAGGGTTCGGTGTCCCCTGGGGGGGTTAGTAGGTGAGGTGGGGTGGGCCGGTCTGGCCGGGCCGGCCTGTAGCTAGCTGGGCCATTCGGCCCAGGGAGAGGGGTTCTTTTCTTTTGTCTTTTTTTGTTTTGTTTTCTGTTTTCTTTTAACCTTTAATAGATTTTAGTTTAATTAAAATACAATATTAGTCCCTGAATTAGTATTACTAAACATCCCACTGCCACAAGCAATATAGCACATTTTAGAAAGTAGTTTGTATTTGTTTATTAATTTACGGGCAATTAATTAATAGTTCTACCACTATTTTATTTATTTTAGTGCATTTAACTACTTTATAACAGTGTGTCTTCTCCACCAATATTTATTATGAATTACTTGCTACATTTAGAACATATTAGTTTTGACTTTTGAAAACTTTTCTAGTTTGACTTTATTTCAAATTTGAATTTGAAAGAGTTTTGAATCATCGCGAGATTATCAACAATAATCGTGGTGACGTGACAACATTAGCAGAGGTTTACTATAGCTTGATTATCCGGGCGTCACACCTACTGACCGGCCACATAGTCGACGTGGCACTTTGTTGAGTGGTTAAATTGTCACCTGATTTCTGGGTCCCACCTGTCAGTTGATAGAGCAAAGAAATCAGTTAAACAAAACTTTACGCATGCGTGATAGGAGTCCAACCCTTGCACGCGAACCACCCTGACTGTGTATGTGAGTGCATGCACGTGTACTCCCTCGGTCTTCCAACAAAGAGTGTACATCGGCTAAAAAACAAAGAGTGTAGTACATCTACACTTCCAATGCATTTAGCCTTTAATCTAAATCGATATTGATTGACTAATGCACCAACTTGTGCTCTAGGTATAGGCTACATGTCTATCCTTAATTACAACATGCAACGACCTTTATTTAATCTTCTTCTCTCAATGGTCGCATGCACACATAAGTCTGCTAATTTTGGGTGTTAATTATGCCCTGGTCAATGTGTAAATCTCTAAATGTACAATCTTTCACGGACGTAGGGAGTAGGTTGATCACTTGAGCGTGAGCGTGTGTGTTTGTGCCACATGGGTGCGTGAGTGTTGCGTGCATCCATGTGTATGTGTGAGTGTTGCATGTTGCATGCATGCATGCATGGGGCTTACTCCCTCCCATTGACACGTTCATATTTCAAGCTTCCTCTGTTCCCTCCATATGGTGATACTCCCTCTGTTCCCAAATACGGAGTAAAATCCTCCCTCTGTTCCCAAATATGGAGTATTTGTCTTTCTAGAGATTTCAACAAGTGACTACGTACGGAGCAAAATGAGTGAAGTGAGCATAGAGGCATAGGGATAATGTATAGAGGAAGTCTTCGCGATCCATTATTCCCCATCTCGGTCAGAGAGAACTATTCAACTAGTCTTCGCAGTGAAGTGACAATACACGCTGTAGCAGATGGGACACTTAATTAATAAGCTGAACCAGCGTGTTGGTGTTACTAAATCAGCCTTACCCAGTACTGCCATCATGTTTGCCAGTAGAGCACGCTTTTGTCCTATGGGCCCTCTTGTGATAGACCCACATGTCATCGGTGTAACTATTTACACTCCGAAGGACGATATATCCTGGTAGTTGTAGTAGAATTGAGATTTAATGCACTTTCTTCCCCGTCTTCCACTCTTCCTCCTCCTCTCTTCTTCTTCCTCCTCTCTTCCCCATCGTCGGCCACACACCATTTCCCCCCACTCACTGCTTGCCCGCCCGCACTATCTTCCTTGGTAGCTCGCGCGTACCATATCCCCCCGCTCACTGCTCGGCCACACAAGGAGAAGCGTCTTCGCTCGCCCGCCCGAATCCACTTCCCCGCTGGCTCGCAGGCACCAAAAACCCCAATGGCAGAACCGACTGACACACATAGCCGCGATTGGAATTCCCACCCTGATGTTCTCTTGGAGCAAGATCTGTAATTGTATGGACCTACTCAGCACCGTTCGTCTGGTCGCATGCTCGGTGTCTTGTACCGTCTACTCGTCTGCAACCGGCCGGCTCTTTTCAAGACACCCTGCTTGCTGATGCCCGATCCTCGCAGGTGGCCCAGACACCGACTTGACGATCCTACGGAGGTTGCCATGGTTCCCCTCGACATGCTACCAGTACCGTCCACATGTCCTTCATGCGCGGCCACTACTGGGCGGGCATGAAGGCCAACTGGATCATCCTCATCTACCAATCCGGTAGTCTGTGGCGTCTCGTGGATATCTACACCTAGCGTGAGATCACCCTTCCATCGTCGGTTACCGCCGCCATCGAGCCTCGTGGCCCGCCGAACACTCCTGCCTACTACGCACGAGATGCGTCAAGCTTTTGGCTCGACCTCTGTTTGCTGAAAGTTGTAATCTACGAAGTGCCCACACCATCAGAAGACTAAATGGATTACAAGCTCATTGCCTTGTTCAACATGGGATTAGTCTATTTGGAATCCGGTCGCCATACATGGTTATGTCTCATCATCAATCCTGTTGAGGCAACATTTCTGTCTGATGCTATAGTGCACGATGGCATCGTTTACGCGGTCGACGCACAGATTGGTTGCCTATACTGGCGGAATCTATCGTCGTGTAATTGTTCTATCTCATCTCATCTTTACCTTATGAATATGACTGCCTGTTCATTGTTACAAATTTAGAATAGATAGTATATCTATAACCACATCATTGCTATATGTTCCTCTCATTTCCTAGATTTTTATGACCACACATGTTATTGTTAGAGTTGATATGAGAACAATTGGCATCTAATGGTTGTTAGAATAGATATTATGAGCATAACTTCATGATTGCTATGTGTTACTCTCAATTCCAAGATTTTTATAACAACACATGTTATTGCTTAGAGTTGATATGAGAACAGTAGTAGTAAGTGCTATGGTAGAATATGAGTAGGCTCTGTCATAGCTGTTTTCCTCTCATTATTACATGATGTTTGAACCATGACATATTGCTGGAATATGAAAGCCATTGGCTTATTTTTTAACTTGGGGTATGATTATGACCACGTCATTGCAATTCTCTGTCTATGATATGTGTCACTGTTATAATAATCTTAATTCCACACATACTCCGAACAAGATTGTTTATTTTTGTCCTTTTGGTCTCCAATTTGAAATGTTGCAGCACACGCAAATGCGCTGGCCTTCATGATTCCAGGACCTGGAATCATACCAGCCGATGGGTGGTGGTTTATCGCTCGTTCAGCTGACGATGGTCATTTGATGCTCATTCGCATGTACCAAATTGACCAAACCATTACATCAAACCACATGCAGTACAATGCCTGGGGCGTTCATGGCATTGGTGGCTATGGCTGCTTCATGTTCAAGAAATATCTCAGCTCCGTTGGGCCAGGCGTATTCAACTAGAGGCGGGTTTACAGCCTCGGCAACCACTCCATGTTCCTCAGGCTCAATTATCCGCTCATCCAACCAATCATCGATCATATCAATCGGCGATGATTACCTTGCTATGCAACTTCCATTCGCCAGGGGGCTGTGTTTACACATCATACCATGGGTTTCATGCATCACCATATCCAGAGATTCGTCGACACAGCTTGTTGCCAGATAATCTTCAGTGGGTGAAAGGCATCAAGCTTCCATGCGATGGATGGCTTTTGCAAACCCAACATGCGGCGATGTGGTTCATGCCAACAGCAAATATGCACAACTTGATTTGTACTGATATCTAGACCGAGCCATGTATTCTGCTGCCGTAGCATGACCCTCTTTTGTTGGATATTATGTATTGTTGTTTGTTTGAAGCACTCCTCTGGTTTGAAGGATAGATACCTTTCTGGGATCAAGTGCATCCTAACTCACCTGCGCAGGATGTACTGATAATGATGATGGAGATGCTGTGCAGTATATATATATATATATATATATATATATAAATTAGGCTTCAAGTGCGTACTTGTTAGTTAAACCTATGGTTAAAATGTGACACTAAATACGACTAGTAAGTAGTACAGTAGCAGTACTAGTATACGTCGGTCAAATTATTCATCATATCCACACAATGAATTGACATGACAACACGCTGCGCGTGAGGTGACACAAGAATCCCGGCTGCCTGTTCGGGTATTCTGGACTTCAGATTTGGAGTACCACTTATCTGTCGAAATCTTTCATCATCACTTAAAACAGTCGATCGATCATACATTGAGTACCATATAACTGGAATTAACCGATGCAAGTCGAAGAAGGATTGGCCGGTGCTGCCGGCTGGCGTCAAGTTCGATCCCATGGATCGGAGCTGATCGAGCACCTTGAGGCCAAAGTGAGTGCTGACAGTGCGAGATCTCACCCTCTCATCGATTTGTTCATACCAACCATCGACAACGAGCACGACATATGCTACACCCATCCTGAGAAACTTCTAGGTAAGACACCGATCGGCCGTCTACTTGCACAAACATATTCCTTTGTTTATAGCTCTATTTTTCTTTTTAGACGCAGACCTGGTGAAGCAATTACAATTTAATAGTTAATAAAAAGTGAAACAAGTGTTTGCAACATGCCAAAGATGTTATGAAAATGCCAACTACAACACTAAAACCTGTATTCGACAATACTGCAGGTATCACACTGAGTGGCCTAAGCAAGCATTTCTTCCAGCGCAATTCTAGGGCGTTCAAAAGGGGCATGTGGACGCGTCGCAAGATACAGTCGAAGTGTGGCATGCACGCGATGTGGCACAACACCGGCAATACCTTGCCGGTGATGGTCAACGACCGGCAGACGGGCAGCAAAAAGGTTCTGGTGCTGCACACGAACCAGAACTTCGACCAGCAGAGGACCAACTGGGTGATGCACCAGTACCACCTCGGGGACCTGGAACAAGAGAAGGAGCGGGAGCTGGTCCTCTACAAGATTTTCTACCAGACGAACACTAGGGCCAGGAGTAAAAAGATTATAAGTTAGTTTGGTATTGGTACTTGTACTACCTTCTCGTCCGCAAGTTGGTATTGTTGTTAATGATCTTTTGGTATGAACTTGGCATTTTCTTCCAACCATCATGCTGAGGGTCTACGTGGATATAAAGCTGAATCATTTGTTTCGAAACGTATTTTCAGGCACCTGATTTTTATTTGATGGGTGATAACCCACAAGTATAGGGGATCACAATAGTTTTCGAGGGTAGCGTATTCAACCCAAATTTATTGATTCGACACTAGGGGAGCCAAAGAATATTCTCAAGTATTAGCAGTTGAGTTGTCAATTCAACCACACCTGGAAACTTAATATCTGCAGCGAAGTATTTAGTAGCAAAGTAATATGATAGTAGTGGTAATGATAGCAAAAGGTAACGGTAGCAAAAGTAATATTTTTGGGTTTTGTAGTGATTGTAACAGTAGCAGCGGAAAAGTAAATAAGCGAAGAACAATATGTGGAAAGCTCGTAGGCATTGGATCGGTGATGAAGAATTATGCCGGATGCGATCAATCATGTAACAGCCATAACCTAGGATGACACATAACTAGCTCCAGTTCATCAATGTAATGTAGGCATGTATTCCGAATATAGTCATACGTGCTTATGGAAAAGAACTTGCATGACATCTTTTGTCCTACCCTCCCGTGGCAGCGGGGTCCTATTGGAAACTAAGGGATATTAAGGCCTCCTTTTAATAGAGTACCGGACCAAAGCATTAACACCTAGTGAATACATGAACACCTCAAACTACGGTCATCACCGGTAAGTATCCCGATTATTGTCACTTCGGGGTTAACGGATCATAACACATAATAGGTGACTATAGACTTGCAAGATAGGATCAAGAACTCTCATATATGGATGAAAACATAATAGGTTCAGATATGAAATCATGGCACTCGGGCCCTAGTGACAAGCATTAAGCATAGCAAAGTTATATCAACATCAATCTTAGAACATAGTGGATACTAGGGATCAAACCCTAACAAAACTAACTCGATTACATGATAAATCTCATCCAACCCATCGACGTCTAGCAAGCCTACAATGGAATTACTCACGCACGGCGGTGAGCATCATGAAATTGGTGATGGAGGAAGGTTGATGATGACGATGGCGATGGATTCCCCTCTCCGGAGCCATGAACGGACTCCATATCAGCCCTCCCGAGAGAGTTTAGGGCTTGGCGGCGGCTCCGTATTGTAAAACACGATGAATCCTTCTCCCTGATTTTTTTCTCCCCGAAAGTGAATATATGGAGTCAAGGTTGAGGTCGGTGGAGTGTCAGGGGGCCCACGAGGCAGGGGGGCGCGTCCAGGGGAGTAGAGCACGCCCCCACCCTCGTGGACAGGGTGTGGCCCCCCTGACGTGGATCTTTCTTCCAGTATTTTTTATATATTCCAAAATAATTCTCCATTGATTTTCAAGTCATTCCGAGAACTTCTATTTCTGCACAAAAATAACACCATGTCAATTCTGCTGAAAATAGCGTCAGTCCGGGTTAGTTCCATTCAAATCATGGAAGTTAGAGTCCAAAACAAGGGCAAAAGTGTTTGGAAAAGTAGATACGACGGAGACGTATCAACTCCCCCAAGCTTAAACCTTTGCTTGTCCTCAAGCAATTCAGTTGATAAACTGAAAGTGATAAAGAAAAAACTTTTACAAACTCTGTTTGCTCTTGTTGTTGTAAATATGTAAAGCCAGCATTCAAGTTTTCAGCAAAGATTATGAACTAACTATATTCACAATAACCTTTAGGTCTCATGTTTACTCATATCAATGGCATAATCAACTAGTGTGCAATAATAATAAATCTCAGATGACAACACTTTCTCAAAATAATCATGATATGATATAACAAGATGGTATCTCGCTAGCCCTTTTTGAGACTGCAAAACATAAATGCAGAGTACCTTTAAAGATCAAGGACCGACTAGACATTGTAATTCATGGTAAAAGAGATCCAGTCAAGTCATACTCAATGTAAACTAAAAGTAATGGATGCAAATGACAGGGTGCTCTCCAACTGGTGCTTTTTAATAAGAGGATGATGACTCAACATAAAAGTAAATAGATAGGCCCTTCGTAGAGCGAAGCAGGGATTTGTAGAGGTGCCAGAGCTCGATTTTGAAATAGATATGAATAATATTTTGAGCGGTATACTTTCATTGTCAACATAAAAACCGAGAGATTTTGATATCTTCCATGCTACACACCTTATAGGCGGTTCCCAAACAGAATGGTAAAGTTTATACTCCCCCTCCACCAACAAGCATCAATCCATGGCTTGCTCAAAACAACGAGTGCCTCTAACTAACAAGAGTCCCGGGGGAGTTTTGTTTGCAGTTATTTTGATTTCATTTGCATAAAGCATGGGACTGGGCATCCCGGTGACCAACCATTTTCTCGTGAGTGAGGAGCGGAGTCCACTCCTCTTGAGAATAACCCGCCTAGCATGGAAGATACAGACATCCCTAGTTGATACATGAGCTATTCGAGCATACAAAACAGAATGTTTATTTGAAGGTTTAGAGTTTGACACATACAAATTTACTTGGAACGGCAGGTAGATACCGTATATAGGTAGGTATGGTGGACTCATATGGAACAACTTTGGGGTTTATGGAGTTGGATGCACAAGCAGTATTCCCACTTAGTACAAGTGAAGCCTAGAAAAGACTGGGAAGCGACCAGCTAGAGAGCGACAACAGTCATGAACATGTATTAAAATTAATCAACACCGAATGCAAGGATGAGTAGGATATAATTCACCATGAACAGAAATATCATAGAGGCTATGTTGATTTTTTTGAACTACATGCGTGAACATGTGCCAAGTCAAGCCACTCGAATCATTCACAAGAGGATACCACCCTATCATACCACATCACAACCATTTTAATAGCATGTTGGCACGCAAGGTAAACCATTATAAACTCCTAGCTAATTAAGCATGGCATAAGCAACTATAATCTCTAATTGTCATTGCAAACATGTTTCTTTCATAATAGGCTGAATCAGGAACGATGAACTAATCATATTTACAAAAACAAGAGAGGCCGAGTTCATACCAGCTTTTCTTATCTCAATAAGTTAATCATATAATCATCATTATTCCCTTTCACTTGCACGACCGAACGATGTGGATAATAATAATAATAATAGTGCACGTGCATTGGACTAAGCTGGAATTTGCAAGCATTCAATTCAAGAGAGAAGACAAGGTAGTATGGGCTCTTTGTTAGATCAACAATAATGCATATAAGAGCCACTCAACATTTTCATTATGGTCTTATCCTCTCGACCCCCAAAGAACAAGAAAAGAAATAAAACTATTTACACGGGAAAGCTCCCAACAAGCAAAAGAAGAACGAGAAATCTTTTTGGGTTTTCTTTTTAATTACTACTACTACAGCATGAAAAGTAAACTAACTAAAAGCTACAACCAATTTTTTTATTTTCTTAAGGTTTATCAAACACACAAGAAGAAATCATAAAAAGGGAAATAAACTAGCATGGATATTATAATGAAAAAGTATGAGCACCGTCAACTAGCATGAGTGTGTGAGCATGAATGTAATGTCGGTGAGAAATACGTACTCCCCAAGCTTAGGCTTTTGGCCTAAGTTGGTCTATGGCCACGGCTGGCTTGTCGGATATCCAAAGTTGTAGCTGGGGTCGTACCGAGATGCAGCGGCAATTGCCTGATGAGCTGCAGCTTGGAGGCGAGCTGTCTCCGCCCTCCTCTCGTACTCGGTCGCCTCCTCCCTGGTTATAACATATCTCCCCTTTGCCTGAAAGTCAAAGAAAGTAGGAGTAGGGAGAGCGACGTGATAGGTGCATCGTCTGTCAAAGATTAATCGGTACAGGAGGAACCGATCGTTCCTCTCAACAAACTGATGATGAACCATAGCATCATAATCTAGATAAGAAGGAGGCAACTCAATATCATCTCCACGTATGGGTATCCCAAGAAAGTTAGCTATACGAGTTGCATAAATTCCACCAAAGAAATCTTCATGAATACGATTATTATGCAACCTACGTGAAACAATAGCCCCCAAGTTGTATTGTTTATCTCCTAAAACAGCGCTCCCGAGAACGCTAAGATCAGGTACACACATGTGACATGCTTCATCTTTACCGTTTATGCACCTTCCTATGAAGAGAGCAAAATAATGTATAGCGGGAAAATGAATGCTCCCTATGGTGGCTTGTGTTACATCTCTAGATTCCCCCACTGTAATGCTAGCAAGAAAATCTCTAAATTCAGATTTGCAAGGTTCACTAACATTACCCCACTGTGGGAGTTTACAAGCAGTGTTAAAATCTTCTAAGTCTATGGTATAAGATTTATCATAAAGATCGAACATGACGGTTTGAGAATTGCGTGATGATGAAAATTTAAACCTTCTCACAAATGAATCAGTTAAATAGAGGTATTGATGGCACTTATCTGCCTCGAAGCTCTCAAGATCAGCATTACACACATATGCTTCAAATTCCTCCTTGATTCCTGCTCGAACCATGAAGTCCTCTGACGGCCGTTCACAAGGCCAAACTTGAGCATCCCTTGGTGGTTTCTCGTTCGCATCGCGTATTGCGGGTCTGGGTCCTTGCTTCCTTGAAGAACCACCTTGGTACATTTTCCTAAACATATTTCTTCCTCTGAAAAATTTCTGAAATTTTAGTAACTCAAAATAAAAGTGAAGCAAACTCAACAAAATTTATAGCAACTACTCCTACAAGTGCCTAGAGGCAATATCATGCATTAGAACTACTTTTGACCATATAAATTTGACATGCAAGCTCAAGAACAAGGTCACCTAAGCAGCAAAAAATTGCAATGAATAAATCACTAGAATAAAAACTAATTGGACCATTGGAGGAGTCACATACCAAAGAACAATCCCACAAAGCAGTTTTGTGAGAGGAGCTTTGAGCAAGGAGATCAAAAATGGCAGCAAGATGAGCTAGAACTCGGGTTTGAGTTGGCTAGTGATTTTTTGGGAGGAAGAAGGAGTGTGTGGTAGATGGAATAAGTGGAGGGGAGCCACCATGGGCCCACGACGCAGGGGGCGCGCCCAGGGGGTGGGCACGCCCTGGACCCTCGTGGCCAGGTGCTTGCTCCCCCTGGTGTGTTCTCAGTGCCAGATATTCTCAAATATTCTGGAAAAAATCATATTTAAATTTCAGGGCATTTGGAGAACTTTTATTTTCGAGGTATTTTTTATTGCACGGATAATTCAAAAAATAGACAGAAAAAAATACTATTTTTGCTTTATTTAATATAAATAACATAAAGTAAAAGGAGGATAGAGAAAGTTGTGTTTTCTCACTTCATCTATCTCATGCTCATCAAAAGGAATCCACTAACAAGGTTGATCAGGTCTTGTTAAAAAACTCATGTCGAATAACATGAAACCAAAGAATTTTCGAATAACACTAGGTTACCTCAACGGGGATATGCACATCCCCAACAATAAGAATATCATATTTCTTCTTGACAGTAGGAAGAGGAAATTCAAAACCTCCAATAGTAATTGTTGAAAATTTTCCAATAGAATTGATACTGTGGACTTGAGGTTGTTTCCTCGGAAAGTGTACCGTATGCTCATTACCATTAACACGAAAAGTGACATTGCCTTTGGTGCAATCAATAACAGCCCTTGCAGTATTCAAAAAGGGTCTTCCAAGAATAATAGACATACTATCGTCCTCGGGAATATCAAGAATAACAAAGTCCGTTAAAATAGTAACGTTTGCAACCACAACAGGCACATCCTCACAAATACCGACAGGTATAGCAGTTGATTTATCAGCCATTTGCAAAGATATTTCAATAGGTGTCAACTTATTCAAATCAAGTCTACGATATAAAGAGAGAGGCATAACACTAACACCAGCTCCAAGATCACATAAAGTCGTTTTAACATAGTTTCTTTTAATGGAGCATGGTATAGTTGGTACTCCTGGATCTCCAAGTTTCTTTGGTATTCCACCCTTTAAAGTATAATTAGCAAGCATGGTGGAAATTTCAGCTTCCAGAATCTTTCTTTTATTAGTAACAATTTCCTTCATATATTTAGCATACAGATTCATTTTAAGCATATCAGTCAAACGCATACGCAAAAAGATAGGTCTAATCATTTCAGCAAAGCGCTCAAAATCCTCATCATCCTTTTTCTTGGATGGTTTAGGAGGAAATGGCATGGGTTTCTGAACCCATGGTTCTCTCTCTTTATCGTGCTTCCTAGCAACAAAGTCTCTCTTATCATAACGTTGATTCTTTGATTGTGGGTTATCAAGATCAACATCAGGTTCAATCTCTACATCATTATCATTGCAAGGTTGAGCATCAACATGAACATCATCATTAACATTATCACTAGGTTCATGTTCATTACCAGATTGTGTTTCAGCATCAGAAATAGAAATATCATTGGGATTCTCAGGTGTGTCAACAACAGGTTCACTAGAAGCATGCAAAGTCCTATCATTTTTCTTTTTCTTCCTCTTAGAAGGACTAGGTGCATCAACATTAATTCTCTGAGAATCTTTCTCCATTCTCTTAGGATGGCCCTCAGGATACAAAGGTTCCTGAGTCATTTTACCACCTCTAGTCATAACTCTAACAATATTATCATTTTTCTTATTATTTAGTTCATTGAGCAAATCATTCTGAGCTTTAAGTACTTGTTCTACTTGAGTGGTAACCATAGAAGCATGTTTACTAATAAATTTAATTTTACCTTTAACACTAGCCATATAATCACCCAAGTGTTCAATCATATAAGCATTGCGTTTCAGTTTCTACCAAAATAAGCATTAGAATCTTCTTGCTTAACCATAAAGTTATCAAATTCATCCAAACACTGGCTAGCAAACTTAGCAGGAGGGTTTCAGCTTTATCATATCTATAGAGAGAGTTTACCTTTACTACCTGTGTCGGGTTATCGAGACCGTGTGTTTCTTCAATAGGTGATGAATGAAGACCATGTATTTCTTCAACAGGAGGTAAATTCTTAACATGTTCATCTTTAATACCTTTTTCTTTCATAGATTTCTTTGCCTCTTGCATATCTTCAGGACTGAGAAATAGAATACCCCTTTTCTTCGAAGTGTCCAATTATTTTCATTAGTCAACATATTATTCAATAGAATTTCAGCTTGATCAACTGTTCTTTCCTTGAAAATACAACCAACACAACTATCCAGGTAATCTCTAGAAGCATCGGTTAGTCCATTATAAAAGATATCCAATATTTCATTTTTCTTGAGAGGATGATCAGGCAAAGCATTAAGTAATTGGAGAAGCCCCCCCCAAGCTTGTGGGAGACTCTCTTCTTAAATTTGCATGAAATTGTATATTTCTCTTAAAGCAGCTTGTTTCTTATGAGCGGGGAAATATTTAGCAGAGAAGTAATAAATCATATCCTGGGGACTACGCACACAACCAGGATCAAGAGAATTAAACCATACTTTAGCATCATCCTTTAATGAGAACGGAAACAATTTAAGGATATAATAGTAGCGAGTTCTCTCATCATTAGTGAGCAGGGTAGCTATATCATTTAATTTAGTAAGATGTGACACAATAGTTTCAGATTTATAGCCATAGAAAGGATCAGATTCAACCAAAGTAATTAAACCAGGATCAACAGAGAAATCATAATTCTTATCAGTAATAAAGATAGGTGAAGTAGCATAAGCAGGATTATATTTCATTCTAGCATTCAGAGATTTTTGTTTCAGCTTAGCTAATAGTTTCTTAAGATCACTTCTATCATTGCAAGTAAGAAAGTCTCTAGCAGTTTCTTCATCCATAACATAACTCTCAGGAACAACATGCAATTCATATCTAGGGGAGAATCTTCATCATCACTTTCATCAATATTATTAGTTCCAATAATTTCATTCTCTCTAGCCCTAGCAAGTTGTTCATCAAGAAATTCACCAAGTGGCACAGTAGTATCAAGCATAGAAGTGGCATCATCAATAACATGCGACATATCAGAATTAATAGCAGAAGCAGGTTTAGGTGTCGCAAGCTTACTCAAAACAGAAGGTGAATCAAGTGTAGAGCTAGATGGCAGTTCCTTACCTCCCCTCGTAGTTGAGGGAAAAATCTTGGTTCTTTGATCTTTCAAGTTCTTCATAATGAAAAGCAAATATAAACCCCAAGTGACTCCAAGAATAGAGCTATGCTCCCAGGCAACGGCGCCAGAAAATGTTCTTGATAACCCACAAGTATAGGGGATCGCAACAGTTTTTGAGGGTAGAGTATTCAACCCAAATTTATTGATTCGACACAAGGGGAGCCAAAGAATATTCTCAAGTATTAGCAGCTGAGTTGTCAATTCAACCACACATGGAAACTTAATATCTGCAGCAAAGTATTTAGTATCAAAGTAATATGATAGTAGTGGTAACGATAGCAAAAGGTAACGGTAGCAAAAGTAATATTTTTGGGTTTTGTAGTGATTGTAACAGTAGCAGCGGAAAAGTAAATAAGCGAAGAACAATATGTGGAAAGCTTGTAGGCATTGGATTGGTGATGAAGAATTATGCCGAATGCGATCGATCATGTAACAGTCATAACCTAGGGTGACACAGAACTAGCTCTAGTTCATCAATGTAATGTAGGCATGTATTCCAAATATAGTCATACGTGTTTATGGAAAAGAACTTGCATGACATCTTTTGTCCTACCCTCCCATGGCAGCGGGGTCCTATTGGAAACTAAGGGATATTAAGGCCTCCTTTTAATAGAGTACCGGGTCAAAGCATTAACACATAGTGAAGGCATGAACTCCTCAAACTACGGCCATCACTGGTAAGTATCCCGATTATTGTCACTTCGGGGTTAACGGATCATAACACATAGTAGGTGACTATAGACTTGAAAGATAGGATCAAGAACTCTCATATATTGATGAAAACATAATATGTTCAGATATGAAATCATGGCACTCGGGCCCTAGTGACAAGCATTAAGCATAGCAAAGTCATGGCAACATCAATCTCAGAACATAGTGGATACTAGGGATCAAACCCTAACAAAACTAACTCGATTACATGATAAATCTCATCCAACCCATCACCGTCCAGCAAGCCTACGATGGAATTACTCATGCACGGTGGTGAGCATCATGAAATTGGTGATGGAGGAAGGTTGATGATGGCGATGGCGGCGGATTCCCCTCTCCGGAGCCCCGAACGGACTCCAGATCAGCCCTCCCGAGAGAGTTTAGGGCTTGGCGGTGGCTCCGTATCGTAAAACATGATGAATCCTTCTCTCTCATTTTTCTCTACCCGAAAGTGAATATATGGAGTCAAGGTTGAGGTCGATGGAGCGTCAGGGGGCCCACGAGGTAGGGGGCGCGCCCAGGGGGGTAGGGCGTGCCCCCACCCTCGTGGACAGGGTGTGGGCCCCCTGATGTGGATCTTTCTTCCAGTATTTTTTACATATTCCAAAATAATTCTCTGATGATTTTCAGGTCATTCCGAGAACTTTTATTTCTGCACAAAAATAACACCATGGCAATTCTGCGGAAAACAGCGTCAGTCCGGGCTAGTTCCATTCAAATCATGCAAGTTAGAGTCCAAAACAAGGGAAAAAGTGTTTGGAAAAGTATATACGACGGAGACGTATCAATGTGTAGCATAAGCACCTGCCGTTCGAATTCCCAGTTCTCCAAATTTTTCGAAACAAGTGCATGCACTTATTATCATGATGAAAAAACAATATCCCTGTTGCATCCTAGTTATCAGTCTGTAATTGCAGAATTGTCTCGTTTATTGAGCATGTATATTGTTTTTTCAGGTCGAGCAAGTTTCAACTGGGCTGTAGACGGCCCAGGCTTGGTTTTGTTTTTAACAGGCCCAGCCCATGACAGCAACGGGGCACAAAGATCCAGCAGGTATCTACTGGCCTCTGGCCCACCAATGTTAGTTATATTTTGTCTTACAACATCCGCATGCAGTCTTTTTACTGAATGAAACTCATAGCCCAGTTCTATTTTCCTATTGAAACGCATGTCCTACATCCATTTTCTAATCTCTACCTATAGTTTTACTAGTTCATATACACGTATCATTATATTGAAAATACATAAAATTGCCTTTTCATATTTACATCCTTATTTTTGTTGTTGTTTTCCATCCCAGCGCTGATTTTTTTACCACTGGTTTTCCCTTAAACCAACTCAATTGTCCCACGTCTTATTTGCCTACAAAAACAAAATGATTTTTTTGGAAAATCAATAAGTTCTTAAAAAATGTTTATCATTTCAGGATTACAAAAGTTCAGACTCCACCGAAATATGCAAAATAAGGTTGAACTTTTTGACCGTGGTCCTGGGCAGAAAATGGGCTGTAATAAATTACTTAAAAATTAGCAGATAGGCTGCAAATTATTAAAAAAAATAGCAAATGGGCTCTATGTTGTCTGCCACAGATTTGGAGGCTGACTTGTGGGCCTACTAAGTTCATGCGTACAGAAGGTTTCTCAAAAAAGAAGCTTAGTCAACAAACGAGTCTACCAGCACCATACCGTTAGATGTCAATCTAACGGCAATCGTGCTTCTTCAGTCTCTGATCTTCCTGCCCCAGCCGCCCAAACCAGCACCTTCGGAAGTCTATCTCTCTACTCACCCACACCTCCTGTTATTTCCCGGCGACGACAGCTGAACCAGTCTACCCTCGTAGTCTCCACCACTTGGGCAGCCACTGCCGTGTCTTCCCCGGATCCACGTCGTTCCCTTCGTAGGCCTCGCCGTCGTCCACTACCCTGGTGCTCTTGACGTGGCGTGGTCAATGTGGTCAACGAACGACATCCATCGGAAGTGGACTGTACGTGGAGAGGCTGACAGCTGGGTCCAGGACCGCACACAAGGAAATGCCTCCTTATTATGCGCAAAATAATGATTCCTCCATCTGACATCTGGGACCCGCCGGAAGGGCCTCTGTATTTAACGAAAAAATGTTCCCTCCGCTGACAGGTTGGACCCACCAACTATATCTTCACATGCAAGGAAGTGCCTCCTTATTGCGCACAAAAAATGAATACCCCCTGCTAGCTGGGACCCACCATAGTGGGAGGCTAACTTCTGGGCCTACTAAGTTGACGGGGATGGAGGGCTTTGTCAACTTAGTCAATATATGAACGATTCTAGCTCCAGTGACCGTATGATGTCCATCCAATGGCCGTAGTGCTTTTTCAACCTCTGGTCTTCTTGCTCCAGTCGCCCAAACCAGCGCCAGTCATGCCGCGTGCTCCTGCCTCCCGTGGCCGACTGTGATGCCGCGGAGGCCTCACCGCCCCCTACTACTCCCACCGCTGGCCAGGCCATCCCTCTACTCACCCACACCCCCTGTTATTCTGCGGCGACGGCAGCCTCACACCGTAGCCGAACCAGTGAACCCTCGTACTCCTCTTCACGTGGGCATCCACTGTCGCGTCTTCCCTAGCTCTGCGTCATCCCCTTCCTAGGCCTCGCCGTCGTCCACCGCCTTGGTGCTCTCGGCGCGGCGTGGTCAATGTGGTCAACGACCGACTTCCATCGGAAGAGTACTGTACGTGGAGAGGCTGACAGCTGGGTCCATGGTAGCCGCAAGGAAGTGCCTCCTTATTACGCGCAAAATAATTATTCCTGCACCTGACAGTGGGGACCCACCGGACGGGCCACCGTATTTCGTGAAAAAACATTCCCCCCTGACTGCTGGGACCCACCAGCTACATCTTCGCACGCAAGGAAGTGCGTCCGGGCAAAAAAAAACGATTCGCCCCCCTGACTGCTGGGACCCACCAGCTATATCTTCGCACGCAAGGAAGTGCCTGACAGTTGGGACCCACCTGGTCGAAGCGTTTGTAGCGTTGTCATTCTGGTCGCGAACGTGTATGTACATACTGGTCGATGTAGAGCGTGCATGTGTCGTAGTAGAGGCGCGCATGTAGCATGTACATGTACTTACAGCGGCCAGTGTGCAAGAAAGAAAATACGACCACATACGTACATACAGGCGAGGTCTTGAACGCCTACTCACGCATACCTACGGGCATGGCTCGTGTACATGGCTGGGTCGGAACGAAGAAATCGCGTCGTCGTCGTGTTCATGGGGAGCCAACCGGCTGGGTCGGAACAGAATGCGTCGTCGTGTTCATCGGGAGGGCTTGGATGGAACAACCCATGGAAACGAGGCCTGGCGTACCGCAAAATGGAGGAAACGGCCTTGTGTTTGACCGGCCACGTTGGAAACGAGATCCTGTTCATCGGGAGGGGTCTGGCGTACCACAAAACGGAGGAAACGGACCTCCTATGGTCGAAATGGGGTCCTGTTGATCGGGAGGGGTGTGGCGTACCGCAAAACGGAGGAAACAAACTTGTGTTGGAGCACTACGGTCGAAACGAGGGTCCTATTCATCAGGAGGGGTGCGGCGTACCGAAAAATGGGACTCCACGGGATACTGTTCATCTCCACCATCGACCCCCTCCAGCCTCCACGGGCTACTGTTCATCCACCGTCGACCTCCTCCAGCCTCCACCTGCGACTGTTCATCCACGGGCTCTTGTTCATCCAGCCTCCACCGCGCGCTACTCCACCGGCTACTATTCAACCAGCCCTCTCCACGGGCTCCTGTTCAACCACCCCTCCACGGGCTACTGTTCATCCAGCCCTCCACCGTCTACTGTTCATCCAGCCCTCCACGGGGTCATCCTGTTCATCCAGCCCTCCACGGGGTCCTGTTCATCCAGCCCTCCATGGGGTCCTGTTCATCTAGCCCCAACCGGCTCGATTGATCGGGGTCCTGTTCATCCAGAGGCAACACCACGAGGTCCTATTCATCCACCCCCACCGGGAACTATTCATCAAACCCCCCAGCAACGCTCACTGTTCATCCAGAGGCAGCATCGATCGACTTTAGTCAGCAGCAGTAGCGAAGGAATCTCTCGATCGGGTTCAGTTAATAGCCATCGATCGATCACTCGGGTTCAGTAACGCATAGCCTGGAGTGCAATCGCTCGGGTTCAGTAGGTGAACGCCTCACTCGGGTTCAGTTAGAGCCCAACGCCTCGCACCCACGTGCGTCAGTGTACGAGAGAAATGCGCAAACCTCCGTGCATCGCTTTCCCCGACCACCCACCGTAACCGGGAACACCCCGATATTTTCCTCGCCCTCGCTTCTACCAAGGTTTTTTCTGTCATGGACGGCCCAAAGAATATCATGCAGCTGCGTCTCCGGCCCGCCCAGGACAAAAAGCCCATTTTTCTGTCATGATTTTTTGTCATAGAAGTAGGAGCCCACCACATCTATGATGATACCGGGGTTTGTCACAATTCTCGTCATAGAAGTGTCATAAGTATGACAGAAAAAATTTCGTTTGGCCCAAAATGTCACGGATGTGTCTTTTTTTTTTGTAGTGAAGGGAGAGAAAGGGAACTTCAAGAAGAATGACAAGCAAGTTGCTGATACATCTCCAATGTATCTATAATTTTGGATTGTTCCATGCTATTATATTATCAATCTTGGATGTTTTATAATCATTTTATAGTCATTTTATATCGTTTTTTGATACTAACCTATTAACATAGTGCCAAGTGCCAGTTGTTGTTTCCTGCATGTTTTTTACATCGTAGGAAATCAATACCAAACGGAGTCCAAATGCAACGAAACTTTACAGAGATTTTTTTGGACCAAAAGACACCTAATGGGCCCTGGCTGCGCCTGGGGGTGCTCCGAGGAGAGCACGACCCACCAGGGCGCGCCAGGAGGCCCAGGCGCGCCCTGGTGGGTTGTGCCCACCTCGGGTGCCCCCGAACCGCCTCTTTGCTCTATAAATACCTCAATATTCTAGAAACCCTAGGGGAGTCGACGAAAATCAATTATAGCCGCCGTAGAGTCCAGAACCACCAGATCCAATCTAGACACCATCTCGGATGGGGTTCACCACCTCCATTGGTGTCTCTCCGATGATGCGTGAGTAGTTCTTTGTAGACCTTCGGGTCCGTAGTTAGTAGCTAGATGTCTTCTTCTCTCTTGTTTGATTCTCAATACAATGGTTTCTTAGAAATCCATATGATGTAACTCTTTTTGCGGTGTGTTTGTTGGGATCGGATGAACTTTGAGTTTATGATCAGATCTATCCTTTTTATATCCATGAAAGTATTTGAGTTTCTTTGATCTCTTTTATGCATCATTACTTATAGCCTCACATTTCTTCTTCGATATTTGGGTTTTGTTTGGTCAACTTGATCTATTTATCTTGCAATGGGAAGAGGTGCTTTGTAGTGGGTTCGATCTTACGGTGCTTGATCCCAGTGATAGAAGGGGAACCGACACGTATGTATCGTTGCTACTAAGGATAAAACAATGGGGTCTATCTCTACATAGATAGATCTTGTCTACATCATGTCATCGTTCTTATTGCATTACTCCATTTCTCCATGAACTTAATACACTAGATGCATGCTGGATAGCGGTCGATGTGTGGAGTAATAGTAGTAGATGCAGGCAGGAGACGGTCTACTAATCTTGGACATGATGCCTATGTAATGATCATTGCCTGGATATCGTCATGATTATTTGAAGTTCTATCAATTGCCCAACAGTAATTTGTTTACCCACCGTTTGCTATTTTTCTCGAGAGAAGCCACTAGTGAAACCTAGGGCCCCCGGGTCTCTCTCTTATACTATTTGCCTTTGCGATCTATTTTCCTTTGCTTTTATTTTCAGATCTATTAAACTAAAAATACAAAAATACCTTGCTGCAATTTATTTTATTTGGCATTCGATCTATCAATATTTACAACTTTCTCCCGTCAATGCACCAATTTCTGGCACCGTTACCCGAAAGGGATTGACAATCCCTTTAACACGTCGGGTTGCGAGGATTTGTTATTTGTGTGCAGGGGATGTTTACATTGTATTGCCTGGTTCTCCTACTGGTTCAATAACCTTGGTTTCATATTTGAGGGAAATACCTACAGCCGCTGTGCTGCATCACCCCTTCCTATTTGGGGAAATACCGATGTAGCTTCAAGCCGCATCAAAAGGAATTTCTGGCACCGTTGCCGGGGAGGATCTTCAACATATACCAGGTTACTAATCACAAATCTCATCTCCTCGCAATTTACATTATTTGCCATTTGCCTCTCATTTTCCTCGCCCCCACTTCACAAAAATTGGCGTTTTATTCGCCCCTCTTTTTCTGTTCACCGTTTTCTTGCCGGATCTGTTTTTGAGTTCAATCTTGTTGTGTAGTCATCATGACTCAAGAGAACACCAAGTTATGTGATTTCTCAAATACTAACAACAATGATTTTATCGGCACTTCGATTGCTCCTCCCGCCACTAGTGCGGAGTCTTGTGATATTAATACTGCTTTGCTGAATCTCGTTATGAAAGATCAATTTTCCGGTACTCCTAATGAGGATGCGGCGTCCCATCATAATACCTTCATGGAATTATGCGATATGCAAAAGAAGAAAGATGTGGACAATGATGTCATGAAGATGAAACTATTTCTGTTTTCTTTGCGTGATTCTGCAAAAAATTGGTTTTCTTCTCTGCCTCGCAATAGTATCGATTCTTGGAATAAGTGCAAAGATGCTTTTATCACTAAGTATTTTCTGCCCGCAAAAATTATTTCCCTTTAGAACCCAGATCTTGAATTTCAAGCAACCTGAACATGAGCATGTTGCACAATCTTGGGAAAGGATAAAAATGATGCTAAGGAATTGCCCAACTCAGGGGTTAAATCTTTGGATGATCATACAAAATTTTTATGCGGGGCTGAATTTTGTTTCTCGTAATCTTTTAGATTCCGCCGT
Source organism: Triticum aestivum (assembly GCF_018294505.1). NCBI lineage: Eukaryota > Viridiplantae > Streptophyta > Magnoliopsida > Poales > Poaceae > Triticum > Triticum aestivum. The sequence continues at coordinate 494,643,852 of NC_057794.1, read as the reverse complement.
GGGTGGTACTTTTATGGAAATTACTTTGGGTGAAGCCACCAATTTTTTTGATAATATCATGGCAAATTATTCACAATGGCATACCGAAAGAGCTCCTACTAGTAAAAAAGTTAATTCGATTGAAGAAATTTCTTCTTTGAGTGAAAAAATTGATGCTCTTATGAAATTGGTTGCTAGTAAAAGTGCTCCTATTGATTTTAATGATATGCTTTTGTCTACTTTGATTGATCAAAATAGTGATGCCGTAGATGTGAATTTTATCTCTCAAAATAATTTCAATAACAAATGCTTATAGAGGTAATTTTAATCCTAGGCATTTCCCTAGTAATTCCTCTAATAATTATGGTAATTCCTATGGAAATCAATCTTATAATAATAATAGGAACACCTCTGATCATGATAATAATATTAAATAATCTATCAACACACAAAAAGTTTTCAACACTACCATAGAAGAAAAGTTGAATAAGATTGATGATTTGCCTAGAAGTGTTGATAGAATTTCTCATGGTGTGGAAATCTCAAGATGAAAATTTTTGTGCCTAAGGTTGATGAATCAATTAAAGCTCTTTATGTTTCTATGGATGAAACTAAGAAAAGAACCGCTATGCTTAGAGCTAAAAGAGAATTTTTAGGAAAAGCGTTTTCTAGTGATTACTTTCGCAAAAGTGATGAAGATCTTAAAATGATTGGTGTTTCTTCTATTGATTCCTTGTTTAGTAAAGTTATGATTTATGAAAAAAGGACTGGATAAGAGTCAACTTTAGGTAGAAGGCGTCCCAATATTTCGGAGGGCGAAAATCTTGTTGAGAAAATTGATGAAAGTGGGTTTGGAGAGGTCAAAACTTCAGCTAGTGATGCACCCACTATTTTGGATTACAAAGACTTTAATTATGATAGTTGCTCTTTGATTGATTGTATTTCTTTGTTACAATCCATGATAAATTCACCCCATGCTTATGAACAAAATAAAGCTTTTACTAAACATATTGTTGATGCTATGATGATAGTTGTTGAAGAAAAATTGGAATTAGAAGCTTCAATTCATAGAAAATTGTATGATGAGTGGGAACCTACTATCAAAGTCAAGATTAAAAATTATGAATGTTTTGCTTTGTGTGACTTGGGTGCTAGTGTTTCCACAATTCCGAAATCTCTATGTGATGTGCTTGGTCTTACCAATCTTGAAGAATGTTCCTTGAATTTGCACTTGGCGGATTCCACTATTAAAAAGCCTATGGGAAGGATTAATGATGTTCTTATTCTTGCAAATAGGAATTATGTTCCCATATATTTTATTGTTCTTGATATTGCAATCCGTCTTGTCCAATTATTCTTGGTAGATCGTTCTACGCACTATCGGTGCCGTGATTGATATGAAAGAAGGCAATATTAAGTTCCAATTTCCTTTGAGGAAAGGTATGAAACACTTTCCTAGAACTATAATTAAGCCACCTTATGAATCAATCATGAGGGCATCTTATGGATCTCGAACCAAAGATGACAAAACTTAGATCCTTGCTTTATGCCTAGCTAAGGGCGTAAAACTATAACGCTTGTTGGGAGGCAACCCAATGAATAAAATTTATTTTTGCTTCTTGCTTTCTGTTCTTGAGTGTTAGCACAATTATGCTACTGTTATGATTGTGTTTTTTGTGTTTTAATTAGTGTTTGTGCCAAGTAAAGCGTTTAGGATCTTCTTGGGTGATAGTTGTTTGATCTTGCTGAAAAACAAAAACTTTTGCGCTCACGAAAATAATTCTCATTTTTACCAGAGTGTGATAAAATGCCAATTCCTTTTTGAGTAGATCAATATACAAATTTCTAAGGTCGTCCAATTTTTTCTGAATTTTTGGAGTTACAGAAGTATTAGAAACACCCAGATTACTACTGACTGTTCTGTTTTGACTAATTCTGTTTTTTTTGCGTTGTTTTGCTTGTTTTGATGGCTCTATGGTTTTCTTTGATGAGTTTTTGCCATAGAAAAGTTGGAATACAGTAGATATAATGCAAGAACAAAATATGAATTGGTTTGATACATCACTTATAGTAGTGATTTATTTTCTTATACTAACGGATCCCACAAAGGTTTTGTTGAGTTTTGTGTGATTGAAGTTTTCAAGTTTTGGGTTATCTTACGATGGATGATGGAATAAGGAGTAAGAAGAGCCTAATATTGGGGATGCCCCGGCATCCCCCGCTATTATCCAAAAGAGAGCAAGCAACTAAGCTTGGGGATGCCCCGAGTGGCATCCCCTCTTTCTTCTAACGACCATCGGTATTTTACTCGAAGCTATATTTTTATTCATCACATACTATGTGTTTTGCTTGGAGCGTCTTGTATGATATGAGCCTTTGATTGTTTTCTTTTGTGTTTTAAGTCTTGATTCCTTGCTGGACACACCTATTTGAGAGAGCCAAAATTACGTCATGATTTGTTAGAATTGCTCTCTATGCTTCACTTAAAAATTTTATAAGCTATGGACTTGCTCTATGCTTCACTTATATCTTTTTTGAGCACGGTGTGCTTTAGTATTTTTGAAGAAATACTTTCTTGATTCACTTAGATTTATTTGAGAATTTGTAAAGTTTTCAAGAAATTCTCTATTGCTTCACTTAAATTAATTTGAGAGAAAGAAAGTTATGCTCATGATCTTCACTTATATTTGTTTGAGCTTGTCAAAAGCAACATATTAAAATTAGTTCCAAAGTGATAGATATCCAAGAAGGATATAATAAAAACTTTCATGAAGATCATTGGACAAAATAAACTTGATTCTTAGTACTAGTTTTGAGATATGATGATGTGATATGTGAGTTATGTTGATGAGTAATTATGCTTTAGTAAGAATATTAGTGTTAAGGTTTGTGATTCCCTATGCATGCACGAAAGTCAATAATTATGTAATGAAGTTATATCCTACTTGTGGTGCATTATTCGATGTTAATTATGCTTAATGCTCGCTTATGAGATTATTCATTTCTTGGTTGGTCGCTTCTCAATCTTTTGCTAGCCTTTATTTTTCACTAAGTATGATCTCTAGTTGTGCATCCAAAAACCTTTAAACCAGTTTTGCCACATGAGTCCATTATCTATCCCTAATAATAAAGCACGGATTGACTTTGTCGGGTTTACCGTCACAATACGCTTCTTCCTGTGGATTTACGCTTTTAGTTTGAATTTAAAACATATACACGAGGTGATACTAAAGCGTTGATCGATTTCGTTTTCCACCACGTGAGGCGTGTATCAGGCTATTTTTTGGAATAAAAAAAATTCAAAACTCCTACGTGTGCACGATCGAGACGTGCGGTTATCTTAAAAAAAATGTGGTGTCATCCACGTGTGGTTAATTTCCTTGATTAACTGCCGTCATTTATGCCTTCTTTGTTCGCCTATTCCATACAGGCAAGCCACAAGGCACGTTTTTTCTAAGCCTGCCAAAAAATAGGTGCGTTCCTTCTAAAAATACTTCATGCATCACTGGATGCGATGCATCGTTACGTATTGGAAAACAAAACCAAAACTGGACTCAAATTGTGGCTTTCGTCTCCGTGTAAACCAGAGGCACCTTCCGTTATCACCTCAACTTTTGATAAACAAATATGCGCACAGGGAATTCGCTAGGGTTCCACGGACCGAGGGCAGTTTCATGGCGGCGGACGTGGAGTGGACGACTACTGTGACGGATTAGAGATGCCGGCGCCAGGCGGCAGACGTCGAGTAGCTCGCCGACCTTTGTGCATATAGGGTGGTCGTTCCTTCCTGGCTTTGGTTGGTCCATGGCCTTCCAAGCTCCTGCCGGCGATCAAGTAAATATGTTTCCTTGGCGTGCGTGCTCTCCATGGTTAGCCACAGCCAGCACTGCCGCAATGTCGCCTGTGACAGCCACACGAACATGCTCCCGCTTCAGCTCCATGAACTGATGCATGGCGGTGTCGATGAAGGTGCTACCCAGAACCATATGCAGCCACAAGGACGTGCTCCCACTTCTGCTCCATGGACTGATGCATGGCGGTGTCGATGATGGTGCTACTCAGAACCATATGCAACTTCCTCTCTTGCACGGCCATGAACGGGAAGTGCCTCATCTGAGTTTTTTGTAGCTTGAGCAACGATGTTGCACTACGAGGGAGTCGCGCACGCCTCCGAACTCAACTGCCAGCTGGTCGACCATTAGCGACCCCACCTTATCTCTACGCACACGACGGTGCCGGTGGGCAGCAACCTAGGCAAACGACGGGTTCGTCAGGGTGCCGTGGAGGCCGACGTACCGCTCCAAGCCGTCCAATGTGTCCAAACATGGGGCAAGGGCGCTAGGTTGTCAACTTCATGCAAGTGGAGGCACAAGTTTGGGCACGATGAGCTTTATTTTGTAAATATGTGACTTTGATGTTTCAATCTTCCTTTTAACACCGTTAATGATAATGAGGCTCTCTTGATAATTTGTTTTGTCTTTGGTTAGCTTTTGTGCTATATTTCTTCGTCAAACACAAAATCGCTACCGGCGCTGACAGGAGTGGAGTTCCGCGACACGGCCTTCAGCATTGTTCCATCGTGCTCTACTCCTCCGACTCCATGTGTAGGACATCAGCAAGAGCGTGGTGTGGCTACCTCTGTGCGTGGGCCACAGCAGGAATTCTCCATGTAGGTCCGATTCGATGGAGATGAGTTGAAGGCGCTGGCCCGTCTCATGCTCCGTGGACGCACAGGAGCAGGCATGCTGAGTCTTCACAGAAATTTTCTTTCTAGCGAGAGCACCCACTGACTGCAGAAATAAAACTATGAAGGGGCAGGATGAACATATGATCCTGGAGCACAGTGTGTGGTGTGGTGAGTTCCAGCTGCACAAAAAATACATGTCAATGCCACGCCTGGCTCCATCTACAGTTGCTTCCTCTTCTCACTAATTTTACTTTATGCAATATCTCCCGTGTTCCTTGAATTATATATATGCTTATTCATCATTCATAATGTTTCTATCACTTCTACTATAATGCTACTTTTCTTCTCAACCTTACCTAATTATTTATAAAGTTCAACGTGATAAGAAACAATAAAAGATCAAGTAATCACACACACATTGACAAAAATATGTAAGCCATTTATCTTGATTACCGCATATAGTACAAGATTCATATATATTTACATGTGAGGAGTAAAATATTATACTTAGATTTAAATTAATTGTATACACATTTTGACGTGCTGACTTTCATGGATTCAGGAAGAGAATGTATGTTCTACTCTCGGGTGTACTACACCCGAGTTTGCGAAAGAAAAATAGAAAATATAATCAAAACAAATCCAAAAAATCTGAAAATTTGGGACATCAAACTTTACCAAATGTTCGAGCATATTGCAAAATTTCAACCAAAAACAACATCCGAGGAGCTCTCACTGAAAAAAAATAATGTCGTTGTTCAAAGTTTTGTGCATTATTTGAGCATTGAATTTATTTTAGTGAGAGGTCCTCAAATGTTATTTTTAGTTGAAAAGTTGTAAGAAGCTCGAACATTTGATAAGGTTTGATATCTCAAATTTTCAGATTTTTTGGAATTAGTTTGAACACGGTTTTTTAGGGTTTTGTAAACTCGGGTGTAGTACATCCAAGAGTAGTGGCTACCTTCTGATTTAGAAACTATGATTCTACATAGCTGGTAGAGTTTGGATCTGTGAATCACATAGTGATCAATAGAGAAGCCAGATGCAGGACACGAAATATAGAACTTGCTTTTGGAGACTAAAATGCATGGATAGGAGATCCTTTTACATCATATCATCAACAGTATTGGGGGGGGGGGGGGATCTAAAACATTTATGTACCTCATTAGCATTGATAGATTTATTGGACATTGAATCGATAATCAAGACAATGAGTTAATTGTAGACATGTAAGATTATGGATTAATAATCTATTATACCAAGAAACTGACACCATCAATTGTAAATTCCATGTGATGCAGTAATACAGAAGAGGCCTGAGTACTTTTCTATCTGAGAATAGATTATTACTTTTTTACCAACAATCTCCCTTACTTTTTAGTACTTTCAATATTGATTAGCTACTTAATAATTGTTTGAGTGATAAATTGTTTTTCAGGTTTGCAAGCCTTTTTTGGTACCCGTTGCAACGCACGGGCCTTTTTGCTAGTATCTACCTATATGCAGTATTATTTTTCCATTCTAAGAAAATTTGTATGTGCCATCTCTAATTTTCAAAATAAACTTGTCTTTTGTGTGTTCGTTTAGCTCGCGGAGCGGTGAGGGGTGGCTAATATTTTCCATGCTAGATGTGTTATTCTCACGATGAGTGTTTATTCACTTGTCATTGCACGAGAGTAAGGCAAAGGTATTAGGGATACCCAATCCGGAAATGAAAAATGAATTTATTTTATGTTGTCAAATAATAAATTTCTTGGAAAGTGTTGGTATGGAGGGCAACCGTGGATACGGCTAGCCATGGAAAGTGAAAGTATGGTTGAAAAAGGAATAAACTTTATTTTCTGTTTGGGAACCGGCTATGATATATCTAGCATGGAAAGTGTTGGGAACTCTAAGTCGTTTTCGTTGGTGGGAAGGACACACCTCCCAAAATGTTTTTATCTCTAAGTTTTTTTCTTTGAGCTCTGGCACCTCTACAAATCCCTACTTTCCTCTGCGAAGGGCCTTTCTTTTACTTTATGCAACTTATATTTTTTGAATTTGAGTCTCCATCTTCTCTTATAAAAGCACCAACTAGGAGGCCTACTTGAGTATTGGGTGGAAGAAGTGTAACTAATATGCGAATATGTTTCATGAATGGATCAATGATTGAGCATAATGGGCTAGGGATAACTTATTTTACCATTGATATTTTAAAAGACATGGTTGCTTGTTGATATGCTTGAGTATTTAAATCATCATGTCAAAACTAGACTATTGCTTTGAACAACATAATTTCCAAATGTCCATGCTATAAAGAAAAGAAATATGATAGGACATGATAGGAAACATTCCACATAAAAAATTCTATTTTTATCACTTACCTACTCGAGGATGAGTAGGAGTTAAGCTTGGGGATGCTGATACGTCTCCAACATATCTATAATTTTGATTGTTCCATGCTGTTATATTACCAATCTTGGATGTTTTATAATCATTTTATATCATTTTTTGGTACTAACCTATTAACATAGTGCCAAGTGTAAGTTGCGGTTTTCTGCATGTTTTTTACATCATAGGAAATCAATACCAAACGGAGTCCAAATGCAACGAAACTTTACAGAGATTTTTTTGGACCAGAAGACACCTAATGGGCCTTGGCTGCGCCTGGGGGGGTGCTCCGAGGAGAGCACAACCCACCAGGGCGCGTCAGGAGGCCTAGGAGCGCCCTGGTGGGTTGTGCCCACCTCGGGTGCCCCCCGGACCACCTCTTTGCTCTATAAATACCCCAATATTCCAGAAACCCTAGGGGAGTTGACGAAAATCAATTCTAGCTGCCGCAGAGTCCAGAACCACTAGATCCAATCTAGACACCATCTCGGATGTGGTTCACCACCTCCATTGGTGCCTCTCCGATGATGCGTAAGTAGTTCTTTGTAGACCTTCGGGTCCATAGTTAGTAGCTAGATGGCTTCCTCTCTCTCTCGTTTGATTCTCAATACAATGGTCTCTTGGAGATCCATATGATGTAACTCTTTTTGTGGTGTGTTTGTTGGGATCGGATGAACTTTGAGTTTATGATCAGATCTATCCTTTTTATATCCATGAAAGTATTTGAGTTTCCTTGATCTCTTTTATGCATGATTACTTATAGCCTAGTATTTCTTCTCTGACATTTGGGTTTTGTTTGGCCAACTTGATCTATTTATCTTGCAATGGGAAGAGGTGCTTTGTAGTGGGTTCGATCTTACGGTGCTTGATCCCAGTGACAGAAGGGGAACCGACACATATCACTACAAAAAAATACACTTCCGTGATGATACGTGTTTGTCACAGTAGGTCGCTTTTTTGTCATGCATGTACATCCATGACAAATTTACGACAGAATCAAGATAGTCATACATGTGCTGTCGTAGAAGTGTTCCATGACATTACCAAAATTATCATCACGGAAGTGTTCACTTCCATGACGATAAATCACGCGTCATAGAAGTGCTTTCTTCCAGGGTGACCGACACGTGGCATCCATCGTAAAGGAACGCCGTTAAGCTATCAGGTCGGGTTTTGGATCCAATAACCCGTTAACAACCCCGACCAATGGGGATTTTCCACGTGTAAAATCATCATTGGCTAGAGGAAACACGTGTCGGCTCATCGTCGGGACATATGTCATCCACTCACTGGACAGAAGGCGCCTATGATACGTCGACACGTGGCACGGCCCAACAAGTTTAAATGGGTCGGCCCGTTAACTGGCTGACATGTTTTGAGCGAAATGCCGACCCATATTTGATACGGTCCATTAATGGCCTGCCACGCTCCGGGCCTAATAGTGGCCCATATGAGATCCGGCCCATTAAAAGCCTACCACGTTCTGGGCTAAATTACGGCCCAGATCAGGTCCGACCCTTTAACAGGTTTTGGGCCTAATTATGGCCCATATCAGATTCGGCCTATCAACTGGACACTATGCTTTTGGGCCCACTTGCTAAAGGCCCACTTAGTAATTCGGCCTGATATTAGTTTTGGCCTGTTAAGGGCCCGTTTAACATTTCAGCCCTATATTAATTTCAGCCTGTTAAAAGCCCGTCTTATAGTTGGGCCTAACTACGGCCCTGTTTGCATCCAGCCTGCTCGCAGCCGATATCTGATTGGGCCAAATAAGGATCGAGACAATTTTTCAGCCTGTTAAAAGCCCGTGATTTGATTCGCACAATCATGGGCCGGGGCTCATTTCGGGCTGCTGCCGGCCCGTGAGCTGATCGACACGTTTCAGGCCCAACCTACATCGTGATTGCATGACGGCCCGATTATGTACCGTAATTTTATGATTTGGCCGGTTTACTGCGAAGACAGGATATATATATATACAGTAAAATAACTGCAGCATTGTGAATAAGAAAAAACCTATACTATACAATAAAGAAATTATAGCATATTACATCCACCGGGTATCAAAGTTCGCCACTATGATAATAAAGCACAAGCAGATAGCAGATTACATCACTAGGCATCAAAGATCGCCACCAGTGCAAATAAACACGCCGACAAAATAATATACAAAACCAACAGCACTTCAATAGAGTTCAAGAAAGGTTAGCCCTGCTGGGGAGCTGCAGCGCAAGCAGCTAAGCAAGATGATGAGACTGCGCTTGTTCAACACTTATATCTTCCTCACTCTGAAAGATAAACAAGCAGGCAGATGACAAGTTTTGCACATAAAAGTATCAGTGCTGACAATTCATCACATTTCTTACTAATGAATAAAGTGACACAGTTTAAATTTGCATTAAGACAATATGGTATTGTTCAGGTCAAGACATGGCAGGAAATGACATTGTGAAGGAGTTGGCAGCTTCACAACACCACTGGATTACAGATCAAGAACTCATAAGTATCAATGGTTAGTGTGCTGCCAATTTATACCATTTCAGATTGGCAAATAAAGAGACGGTTTAAATAATAGTAGAATGATATGACATTTTTCATAGTTAAGACATTGCAGAATATGACATTGTGCTGTAGTGGGTAGGTTCACCACACCACTGGATTACAGATGAAGAACAGAAGCATACATGCAGTGCAAAAGAAGATCACTTGCTCTGTATAGTTGAATTTACATGGTATGAAGAAGGAACTTGGTTGTACAACTGAAAACTTAAATTGAGAAAGGACGAACTTTTGTTTATGAACTACATATAATAAACTTTAAACAAGCAATTTGATGCAAACACCAAAAATAAACAGCTGTTGCAGTCATGCCTAACCAAATATATACAACAAAGTTTGAAGGCTTGAGATGGACAAACTTACATTATTGGTGAAGACAGGCTCTATAAAGGCCTTGTCCATGCTGATGGGGGGGGGGGCAATTCAAGAAGTTTACCATAGAATCTTCTTCAAAAGCATTGCCTTTATTTTACATTTTGTTAAGAGTAAATATAGATGTGATAATATACGAAAAAAATGGAGAATATTTAAGATAAGATGAAGAGTGATGCTACATAACCAAGTAGCTATAAATGTAAGTGCAGCGATACATGCAAAAGGTACAACCAAGACCAATGCACAGCTAAACTTCTTCAGTACCAACCTTATGGTAAGAGTAAATATAGATCTGATGTGTAGAAAATGGAGGGCAAAGGAAAATAAGTTGCAGAGTGATGGTACATGAACAACTACCTGTCATTATAAGTAAACTAATAAAGGACAGCATGTACTTACAAGAACAATGCAGAGCTAAAAAACACTGGCATTGGATATATTCTACACTAATGTAACCATTCATACAGATCAGATAATTTGGAGTGAACAATTGATAAGCAAGCTATCATGCATACTGCTGTCACATAATGAACCAGGTATGTATGCAAGTACAGTGATACAGGACAATATGTACTAACAAGAGCAAAGCAGCGGGCAGCATATTTGCGATATACTGTCGTTCTTGTCAAACCGGAATTCTTCTTCAAGAAGATTTCCTGCAAAAAAGATCCGTAAGGCACATGCGGAAAAGTAGAAGTTCAAATTGTCATATGATTTCATAGACAGTACCTCATCCTGGGAACGAGACCAGTGCATAACAAGGTTTTCCCATTCAATGTCTTCTAAATTTAGCACAAGAGACTTCACCGGAAATTCGTTTATAGACTTTCCATCAAAGTGTGATTTCCTCAGGTAACACCGATACTGCTGCAATGCGTCCTTGAAAAGCACAAGCAAGCTTTGCTCATCATGAATATCCAGATTGACCCTCGCCTAGTTACAACAATGTAATGTAAATCATTGATGTGTTCAATCAGCAGAAAATATGAAAATAATAGCCATGAATAATAGCACTTACACGTAAGTTGGACAGGAAGATGTGAAAATGGTGTTTGTCTTCACAATAATATTCCCATGATGGGAATATATGCACGTAGTCCCTAACTGAAGGAAATATGCCCTAGAGGCAATAATAAAGTTATTATTTATTTCCTTATATCATGATAAATGTTTATTATTCATGCTAGAATTGTATTAACCGGAAACATAATACATGTGTGAATACATAGACAAACAGAGTGTCACTAGTATGCCTCTACTTGACTAGCTCGTTAATCAAAGATGGTTATGTTTCCTAACCATGAACAAAGAGTTGTTATTTGATTAACGAGGTCACATCATTAGTTGAATGATCTGATTGACATGACCCATTCCATTAGCTTAGCACCCGATCGTTTAGTATGTTGCTATTGCTTTCTTCATGACTTATACATGTTCCTATAACTATGAGATTATGCAACTCCCGTTTACCGGAGGAACACTTTGGGTACTACCAAACGTCACAACGTAACTGGGTGATTATAAAGGAGTACTACAGGTGTCTCCAAAGGTACATGTTGGGTTGGCGTATTTCGAGATTAGGTTTTGTCACTCCGATTGTCGGAGAGGTATCTCTGGGCCCTCTCGGTAATGCACATCACATAAGCCTTGCAAGCATTGCAACTAATGAGTTAGTTGCGGGATGATGTATTACAGAACGAGTAAAGAGACTTGCCGGTAACGAGATTGAACTAGGTATTGGATACTGACGATCGAATCTCGGGCAAGTAACATACCGATGACAAAGGGAACAACGTATGTTGTTATGCGGTCTGACCGATAAAGATCTTCGTAGAATATGTAGGAGCCAATATGGGCATCCAGGTCCCGCTATTGGTTATTGACCGGAGACATGTCTCGGTCATGTCTACATTGTTCTCGAACCCGTAGGGTCCGCACGCTTAAGGTTACGATGACAGTTATATTATGAGTTTATGCATTTTGATGTACCGAAGGTTGTTCGGAGTCCGAGATGAGATCACGGACATGACGAGGAACTCCGGAATGGTCTAGAGATAAAGTTTGATATATATGATAATAGTGTTTGGTCACCGGAAGGGTTCCGGAAATCACCGGAAGGGGTTCCGGATGTTTCCCGAAATGTTTGGGTATGAGAACACTTTATTTGGGCCAAAGGGGAAAGCCCACAAGGTTTTTGGAAAGCGCAAAAGGAAGTTTTGCGGAGTCCAGGGGCCAGACGCCAGGGTCCCTGGCGTCTGGGTCCAGACGTCGGGATCCCTGGTGTCTGGCCCTGGAGTTCGAGAAGGACTCTTGCCTATCGGGTGAAACCGACTTTGTGGAGACTTTTACTCCAAGTTTCGACCCCAGGGCTCAAGATATAAATAGAGGGGCAGGGCTAGCACCAAAGACAGATCAAGAAACACAAGTTGATCCACGTGATCTATTCCTTAGCCGTGTGCGGTGCCCCCTGCCACCATAGTCCTTGATAATACTGTAGCGGAGTTTAGGCGAAGCCCTGCTGCTGTAGTGCATCAAGATCATCACCACGCCGTCGTGCTGACGGAACTCTTCCCCGACACTTTGCTGGATCGGAGTCCGGGGATCGTCATCGAGCTGAACGTGTGCTCGAACTCGGAGGTGCCGTAGTTTCGGTGCTTGATCGGTTGGATCGTGAAGACGTACGACTACTTCCTCTACGTTGTGTCATCGCTTCCGTAGTCGGTCTGTGTGGGTACATAGACAACACTCTCCCCTCTCCTTGCTATGCATCACATGATCTTGCGTGTGCGTAGGTAAAATTTTGAAATTACTATGAAACCCAACAGTGGCATCCGAGCCTAGGTTATTTATGTTGATGTTATATGCACGAGTAGAACACAAGTGAGTTGTGGGCAATATAAGTCATACTGCCTACCATCATATCATACTTTGGTTCGGCGGCATTGTTGGACGAGACGACCTGGACCAACATTACGCGTATGCTTACGCGAGACCAGTTCCCCTGACGTGCTTTGCACATAGGTGGCTTGCGGGCGAATGTCTCTCCAACTTTAGTTGAACCAAGTATGGCTACGCCCGGTCCTTGCAAAGGTTAAAACAGAGTCTATTTGACAAACTATCGTTGTGGTTTTGATGCGTAGGTGAGATTGGTTCTTGCTTAAGCCCGTAGCAGCCACGTAAAACTTGCAACAACAAAGTAGAGGATGTCTAACTTGTTTTTGCAGGGCATGTTGTGATGTGATATGGTCAAGACATGATGCTGAATTTTATTGTATGAGATGATCATGTTTTGTAACCTAGTTATCGGCAACTGGCAGGAGCCATATGGTTGTCGCTTTATTGTATGCAATGCAATCGCGATGTAATGCTTTACTTTATTACTAAGCAGTAGTGATAGTCATAGAAGCATAAGCTTGGCGAGACGACAAGATGCTACGATGGAGATCAAGGTGTCAGGCCGGTGACGATGGTGATCACGACGGTGCTTCGGAGATGGAGATCACAAGCACAAGATGATGATGGCCATATCATATCACTTATATTGATTGCATGTGATGTTTATCCTTTATGCATCTTATCTTGCTTTGATTGACGGTAGCATTATAAGATGATCTCTCACTAAATTATCAAGAAGTGTTCTCCCTGAGTATGCACCGTTGCGAAAGTTCTTCGTGCTGAGACACCACGTGATGATCGGGTGTGATAGGTTCTACGTTCAAATACAACGGGTGCAAAACAGTTGCACACGCGGAATACTCAGGTTATACTTGACGAGCCAAGCATATACAGATATGGCCTCGGAACACGGAGACCGAAAGGTCGAGCGTGAATCATATAGTAGATATGATCAACATAACGATGTTCACCATTGAAAACTACTCCATCTCACGTGATGATCGGTTATGGTTTAGTTGATTTGGATCACGTAATCACTTAGAGGATTAGAGGGATGTCTATCTAAGTGGGAGTTCTTAAGTAATATGATTAATTGAACTTTAATTTATCACGAACTTAGTCCTGGTAGTATTAGCATATCTATGTTGTAGATCAATAGCTCGCGTTGTTGCTTTCACATGTTTATTTTGATATGTTCCTAGAGAAAATTGTGTTGAAAGATGTTAGTAGCAATGATGCGGATTGGATCCGTGATCTGAGGTTTATCCTCATTGCTGCACAGAAGAATTATGTCCTTGATGCACCGCTAGGTGACAGACCTATTGCAGGAGCAGATGCAGACGTTATGAACGTTTGGCTAGCTCAATATGATGACTACTTGATAGTTTAGTGCACCATGCTTAACGGCTTAGAATCGGGACTTCAAAGACGTTTTGAACGTCATGGACCATATGAGATGTTCCAGGAGTTGAAGTTAATATTTCAAGCAAATACACGAATTGAGAGATATGAAGTCTCCAACAAGTTCTATAGCTAAAAGATGGAGGAGAATCGCTCAACGAGTGAGCATGTTCTCAGATTGTCTGGGTACTTCAATCGCTTGAATCAAGTGGGAGTTAATCTTCCAGATAAGATAGTGATTGACAGAATTCTCTAGTCACCATCACCAAGTTAGTAGAACTTCGTGATGAACTATGATATGCAAGGGATAACAGAAACGATTCCCAAGCTCTTCGTAATGCGGAAATTGACGAAGGTAGAAATCGAGGAAAACATCAAGTGTTGATGGTAGACAAGACCACTAGTTTCAAGAGAAGGGCAGAGGGAAGAAGGGGAACTTCAAGAAGAACCGCAAGCAAGTTGCTGCTCAAGTGAAGAAGCCCAAGTCTGATCCTAAGCCAGAGACTAAGTACTTCTACTGCAAAGGGACTGGTCACTAGAAGCGGAACTACCCCAAGTGATTGGCGGATAAGAAGGACGGCAAAGTGAACATAAGTATATTTGATATACATGTTATTGATGTGTACTTTACTAGTGTTTATAGCAAACCCTCAGTATTTGATACTAGTTCAGTTGCTAAGATTAGTAACTCGAAACGGGAGTTGCAGAATAAACAGAGACTAGTTAAGGGTAAAGTGACGATGTGTGTTGGAAGTGGTTCCAAGATTGATATGATCATCATCACACACTCCCTATACTTTCGGGATTAGTGTTGAACCTGAATAAGTGTTATTTGGTGTTTGCGTTGAGCATGAATATGATTTGATCATGTTTATTGTAATACAGTTATTCATTTAAGTAAGAGAATAAATTGTTGTTCTGTTTACATGAATAAAACCTTATATGGTTACACACCCAATGAAAATAGTTCGTTGGATCTCGATCGTAGTGATACACATAATCATAATATTGAAAACAAAAGATGCATAGTTAATAATGATAGTGCAACTTATTTGTAGCACTGCCGTTTAGGTCATATTGGTGTAAAGCGCATGAAGAAACTCCATGCTGATGGGATTTTGGAATCACTTGATTATGAATCACTTGATGCTTGCGAACCATGCCTCATGGGCAAGATGACTAAGACTCCGTTCTCCGGAGCGAGCAACTGACTTATTGGAAATAATACATACTGATGTATGCGGTCCGATGAGTGTAAAGGCTCACGGCAAGTATCGTTATTTTCTGAACTTCACAGATGATTTGAGCAGATATGGGTATATCTACTTGATGAAACATAAGTCTGAAACATTTGAAAAGTTCAAAGAATTTCAGAGTGAAGTGAAAAATCATCGTAACAAGAAAATAAAGTTTCTACGATCTGATCGTAGAGAAGAGTATTTGAGTTACGAGTTTGGCCTTCAGTTAAAAACAATGTGAAATAGCTTCACTACTCATGCCACCTTGAACACCACAATGTAATGGTGTGTCCGAACGTCATAACCATACTTTATTAGATATGGTGCGATCTATGATGTCTCTTACCGATCTACCACTATCGTTTTGGGGTTATGCATTAAAGACAGCTGCATTCACGTTAAATAGGGCACCATCTAAATCCGTTGAGACGACACCTTATGAACTGTGGTTTGGCAAGAAACCAAAGTTGTCGTTTCTTAAAGTTTGGGACTGCGATGCTTATGTGAAAAAGTTTCAACATGATAAGCTCGAACCCAAATCGGAGAAGTAATCTTCATAGGATATCCAAAGGAAACTATTGGATACACCTTCTATCACAGATCCGAAGGCAAGACTTTTGTTGCTAAATTCGGAAACTTTCTAGAGAAGGAGTTTCTCTCGAAAGAAGTGAGTGGGAGGAAAGTAGAAAACTTGATAAGGTAATTGTACCTTCTCCCTTATTGGAAAGTAGTTCATCACAGAAATCTGTTCTTGTGACTACTACACCAATTAGTGAGGAAGCTAATGATGATGATCATGTAACTTCAGATCAAGTTACTACCGAATCTCGTAGGTAAACCAGAGTGAGATCCGCACCAGAGTGGTACGGTAATCCTGTTCTGGAAGTCATGTTACTAGACCATGACGAACTTGCGAACTATGAGGAAGCGATGATGAGCCCAGATTCCGCGAAATGGTTTGAGGCCATGAAATCTGAGATATGATCCATGTATGAGAACAAAGTATGGACTTTGATGGATTTGCCCAATGATCGGCAAGCCATAGAAAATAAATGGATCTTCAAGAGGAAGACGGACGCTGATAGTAGTGTTACTATCTACAAAGCTAGAATTGTCGCAAAAGGTTTTCGACAAGTTCAAGGTGTTGACTAAGATGAGAGTTTCTCACTCGTATCTATGCTTGAGTCTGTCCGAATCATGTTAGTAATTGCCGCATTTAAGAAATCTAGCAAATGGATAAACAAAACTGCATTCCTTAATGGATTTATTAAAGAAGAGTTGTATATGATGCAACCAGAAGGTTTTGTCAATCCAAAAGGTGCTAACAAAATGTGCAAACTCCAGCGATCCATCTGTGGACTGGTGCAAGCATCTCGGAGTTGGAATATACACTTTGATGAGTTGATCAAAGCATATAGTTTTATGCAGACTTGCGGTGAAGCCTGTATTTACGAGAAAGTGAGTGGGAGCACTACAGCATTTCTGATAAGTATATGTGAATGACATATTGTTGATCGGAAATAATGTAGAATTATTCTGTAAAGCATAAAGGAGTGTTTGAAAGGAGTTTTTCAAAAGACTTCGGTGAAGCTGCTTACATATTGAGCTTCAAGATCTATAGAGATAGATCAAGACACTTGATAAGTTTTTTCAATGAGTACATACCTTAACAAGATTTTGAAATAGTTCAAAATGGAGCAGTCAAAGAAAGAGTTCTTGCCTGTATTACAAGGTGTGAAGTTGAGTAAGACTCAAAGCCCTACCACGGCACAAGATAGAAAGAGAATGAAAGTCATTCCCTATGCCTTGGCCATAGGTTCTATAAAGTATGTCATGCTGTATACCAGATCTATTGTATACCCTGCACTGATTTGGCAAGGGAGTACAATAGTGATCTAGGAGTAGATCACTGGACAGTGGTCAGAATTATCCTTAGTAAAATAAGGATATGTTTCTCGATTATGGACGTGACAAAAAGGTTCATCGTAAAGGGTTACGTCGATGCAAGTTTTTGACACTGATCCAGATGATTCTAAGTCTCAATCTAGATACATATTGAAAGTGGGAGCAATTAGCTAGAGTAGCTCCGTGTAGAGCATTGTAGACATAGAATTTTCCAAAATACATACGGATCTGAATTTGGCAGGCCCATTGACTAAATTTCTCTCACAAGCAAAACATGATCACTCTTTGGGTGTTAATCACATAGCAATGTGAACTAGATTATTGAATCTAGTAAACCCTTTGGGTGTTAGTCACATGGAGATGTGAACCAGTCACATAAAGATGTGAACTATTGGTGTTAATCACATAGCGATGTGATCTAGATTATTGACTCTAGTGCAAGTGGGAGACTGAAGGAAATATGCCCTAGAGGCAATAATAAAGTTATTATTTATTTCCTTATATCATGATAAATGTTTATTATTCATGCTAGAATTGTATTAACCGGAAACATAATACATGTGTGAATACATAGACAAACAAAGTGTCACTAGTATGCCTCTACTTGACTAGCTCGTTAATCAAAGATGGTTATGTTTCCTAACCATGAACAAAGAGTTGTTATTTGATTAACGAGATCACATCATTAGTTGAATGATCTGATTGACATGACCCATTCCATTAGCTTAGCACCCGATCGTTTAGTATGTTGCTATTGCTTTCTTCATGACTTATACATGTTCCTATAACTATGAGATTATGCAACTCCCGTTTGCCGGAGGAACACTTTGGGTGCTACCAAACGTCACAACGTAACTGGGTGATTATAAAGGAGCATTACAGGTGTCTCCAAAGGTAGATGTTGGGTTGGCGTATTTCGAGATTAGGATTTGTCACTCCGATTGTCGGAGAGGTATCTCTGGGCCCTCTCGGTAATGCACATCACATAAGCCTTGCAAGCATTGCAACTAATGAGTTAGTTGCGAGATGATGTATTACGGAACGAGTAAAGAGACTTGCCGGTAACGAGATTGAACTAGGTATGGGATACCGACGATCGAATCTCGGGCAAGTAACATACCGATGACAAAGGGAACAACGTATGTTGTTATGCGGTCTGACCGATAAAGATCTTCGTAGAATATGTAGGAGCCAATATGGGCATCCAGGTCCCGCTATTGGTTATTGACCGGAGACATGTCTCGGTCATGTCTACATTGTTCTCGAACCCGTAGGGTCCGCACGCTTAAGGTTACGATGACAGTTATATTATGAGTTTATGCATTTTGATGTACCGAAGGTTGTTCGGAGTCCGAGATGAGATCACGGACATGACGAGGAACTCCGGAATGGTCCGGAGATAAAGTTTGATATATATGATAATAGTGTTTGGTCACCGGAAGGGTTCCGGAAATCACCGGAAGGGGTTCCGGATGTTTCCCGAAATGTTTGGGTACGAGAACACTTTATTTGGGCCAAAGGGGAAAGCCCACAAGGTTTTTGGAAAGCGCAAAAGGAAGTTTTGCGGAGTCCAGGGGCCAGACGCCAGGGTCCCTGGCGTCTGGGTCCAGACGCCGGGATCCCTGGCGTCTGGCCCTGGAGTCCGAGAAGGACTCTTGCCTATCGGGTGAAACCGACTTTGTGGAGACTTTACTCCAAGTTTCGACCCCAGGGCTCAAGATATAAATAGAGGGGCAGGGCTAGCACCAAAGACAGATCAAGAAACACAAGTTGATCCACGTGATCTATTCCTTAGCCGTGTGCGGTGCCCCCAGCCACCATAGTTCTCGATAATACTGTAGCGGAGTTTAGGCGAAGCCCTGCTGCTGTAGTGCATCAAGATCGTCACCACGCCGTCGTGCTGACGGAACTCTTCCCTGACACTTTGCTGGATCGGAGTTCGGGGATCGTCATCGAGCTGAACGTGTGCTCGAACTCGGAGGTGCCGTAGTTTCGGTTCTTGATCGGTTGGATCGTGAAGACGTACGACTACTTCCTCTACGTTGTGTCATCGCTTCCGCAGTTGGTCTGCGTGGGTACGTAGACAACACTCTCCCCTCTCATTGCTATGCATCACATGATCTTGCGTGTGCGTAGGTAAATTTTTGAAATTACTACGAAACCCAACACTAACAACACTGAAAGCATTGTATTTTAAACTGGGAATAAATGGAATGGGGTTCCAATCTGCAGGAATTGGCCGTCTTTGCAGTTGGGATAGGTCTTCGGTCGGTGGACTTGCTGTACTTTTTGCTGGAGTGGGATTTTTCTGTGGTACAGCTGGTGCTATGGCAAATGAAATCGGTATACCTTTTTCTGGAGTGCAGGTCCTGTGTGGTGGGGCTAGTGGTGTGGCCAGTGAAGTATGGCTACAGTCTGCTGGAGTCGGTCCTACATTTTGTGTCACTGGTTGTACAACCAATATAAGTGGGGTGCTGTCTGATTTCTCCGGCACCACCATGTTTTTCAAGGACTTTGCTGGTGCTCCTTCAGGTTCGGCAATGACCCTCTTCCTTTTTGATGTCTGATGTACAAGAACAGCATTTGAGTGGAAAAACATGGTATGATGACAGATGCAATATGTATTGATAATGGATGGGCATGGCATCTTGACATATATGATGAGTAAACGAAGCAGATGGCGGTGCAACAAAGCAGAAGAAATGCAAGACAACATATGCAAGATACGCGCAATCAATAAAAACTTGCCAAATTAGAACAGGCACCTTGATGGGTGAACAGGACACGCCATCTGCCTTTGACTCCTCGAGGTTAGAATAGTCATTAGGATGATATTCTTAACAAGAATCAATAGGTGGGGAGCGTACGAGTTCCATTGCTTCCAGAATGGCACTCAATGACTTGCTACCAATTTTGTAAGTCATTGCAGTGTTCCACAATATTCTTCTGATGCACGGATTCTGATATTCATTGTAATTGCGTATAATATCTGAGAACCATGAAAACATAAATAGTTGTGAGATTATCTTTGTAATGCAGATGATATTCTAATATAGGGGCGCCCCTGTAAACACTTGTGTGCTATCACTGAATTTTGATGAGAGAGCTCATGTGTGCTGTAATATGGTGCGTGCATTTATATAATCTGGCACAAGTACACAAAAAATAGGCTCTAGAAGTAAGGATAGCTGGCAGATGGTAGATTCATAATATATTGTATAGAGAGTTTATTGCCAAACCATGATAACAAGAGCACACAACAACTGGGCAGATCATAGGGCTGTTTGGTTTGTGACTAACTTTGCCAAAGATTGCCACACCTAAGGTTAGGCAAGTTTGACCAACTTAGGTGAGTGTTTGGTTCAAGCCACATCTTAGGCAAGCCACACTTGGACCCCACATGGCATACATACAAAAAGTGTGGCAAGATTCCCTTAGGGTCTCTTTGATTCAAAGGATTTTCATAGGATCTTTGAAGGATTAGAATCCTTAGGAATTTTTCCTATGTTGATTGTTTGATTAGTAGGATTGAATCCTGTAGGATTTTTTCCTAAGGATTCATTTATACTACATTTTACAGGAATTCTAACATCCACTACAACTTCTTGGAAGAAATCCTTTGTTTTTCCCGTGACACAATCAAACAAACTTAAATTCTATAGGGATCCAATGGACATGCCATTCCAACCCTACGTTTTCCCTATTCCTATGTTTTTGCAATCCTATGAATCAAAGAGGCTCTTAGGCTTGCCAACTTGTGGCTCTTATTTTGATGAACTAACCTTAGTCAAGTTTGGCAAAAATGTGTGGCAAAGTGTGGCAATGCTAGTCCTAAAACCAAACAACCCCATAGTGTACATAACAGGGGTACACCATAACCAGGATATATAAATCGGGAAAGTGGAACTGACTGGAAATTACAGTGTTGTATTGCCGCTAGTATTGAAAGCCTATCGATCACGTACAGGCCAGCTCTATTAGCTGTTGACTGCAGATGTCCCTGCTCCCCTTCCTGACAAGGAACATACTGTGCTTCCCATACAGAACACCACAGGGCCACCGACCGAACCACCGGCCCCACCGCCTATGTTCCTCCGCCACCCCCACCCCCGGCCCCACCCGCGTCGAGTTTTCTTCATTCGACGAGGCCCCACCACCGCCCCCACAACCACCGTCCCCACCCGAGCCCCTTCGATCGCACCGGCGAACTCCGACGAGCTCTGAAAAATCGACTGACCCAATTTTGAAATTTAGTCTACTGTGATTTAACTAGTGTGGAATATAAAAGGGGAAAACCATAAGCATTGCGAGTATGGTATTGAGCGTGCCATGGCGGATCTGAAAGTGCAAACTGGACAAAGGCAACTTCGCAACCAAGACAAGAAATCAGAGTAAAGCAGTGGCGATCTATTTTCTTGCTGCGATAAATAAGTTGAGCAGATACGAAAGAGTACCGCCTCTGGTGCAGCGCTGTGTACGCATCTGCTGAGAATTTGACGGTGCTGCGATAGCGATGGCTGTCGGCGGCGTGGAAGCAGATCTAGGAGGGTAGACGGTGGCGACGGGGCGCGGTGGATGAGACGGTCCTAGGAGCGGCGCCGACAAGGTGGACGACAGCGGGGTTGAAGCGAGAGGACGGTGTCGGGGATATACCCCGCGGTGTAAACTGGCCGGAAGTTAACCCGGCCGAACTTGGCGGTTTATCTGAAGACCCCACTGACACTTGGCGAGTTACTGGCGACCTGCCCTGACCTGGCGGTTTACACGCAACCCACTTGGTCATTATGACTCACTGGTGATCCAGCAAGCGGGACAGATGGATGACAAGGCCCAAGGCCTAGAAGGCCGGTTCACGTTTAACGGTGGGCCGGTTTAAGAGGAAAGGCATAAGGAAAGTTTATCTTACAAGGAGTTAAGACCTGGACTTGTATCCGTTTTGTATTAGATAGACTAGTCCTAATCCTACTAGGACTCCACATGTAACCCGCCCCTCCAACATATATAAGGAGGGGCAGGGCTCCCCAAAAGGGGACAAGATGAAAAAGTTCCACAAGTTTGATAAGTTAGGGTTAGACAAACAAGTCTAGAACTCTCAAGTTAGAGCACCCGTGTAAGTGTGACCATGATCATCAATATCAATGAAGCGGGATGTAGGCTTTTACCTCCACCGTGAGGGGCCGAACCTGGGTAAAACATCGCGTCTCTCGTCCCGCTCAACCCCTCTCAAGCTACCACATAGATGTGTTGGCCTCGCGACTAAAGTCCTAACACTAAGGACATCTGCCGTGAAAATTCCACGACAGTTGGCGCCCACCGTGGGGCCTGCGCACGGTGGTGATGAGTTCTTGGAGGGAATTCCTCAGGAGTCGAGATGTTCGCAATTCATTGGATGGAAAAGAGCCGGCATAAAAGATTCGGCATCAACTCCGGTTTCATCAGATTGCTATTGAAAAAGTTTTAATATCAGATCAAAGTCGAAAGGCAACTTCGACAACGATGTCACACGCACCCGTCCTCTGTGCAAGCGAGCGAAGGATTGCCCAAATGTCAAATAGGGACGGCTATGATGGAAAATTTGAGGTGACACACATGGTGAAAAAAAGATCCACGATGCCCTGGGACTCACGCTTACTTTTCTCGCGTTATGAGATGATGAGGATCATGAGTCGCCAAGAGTCTCCAAAAATTCTACCGTCGGCCGGTCGAGTAATTCTATTGAGTACGAGTCTAGGTCAAGATTGAGCCTGGCGTACAACAAAGTTCACGCAAGGTGCTGAAAAAAAAGGACTCGCCGGACCATCCACGAATCGGAAGCAGACTCTCCACGGTTTCATACTCCGCTGTTGACCCACTCCATTGACCTGCCATGTTGACTACCATGGTGAGCCACCACCGACGCCTCTGTCCTCTGGCCGCAACCAAAGTTGCTGCTGCCGTCCACTTCCTGCTTCTATCGGCCTTTCGACACGCCGCCCGTTCGCGGGTAGGCCCCCGTGACCAAATGCATCGAGTTGAGCCGCCGGCTGCGATCGTTGCCTCCGCCTAGTTAAAACCGAGGCCTTACTTCGCTGGGAAGCCGTCGGCTACCTCTGTTCCACACCGCATCAACCACCATAGCCCAGAGCTGGCCCTGCATCACCTTCAGCCGCTGACACCGCCGTATCGAGCTACCCCAGCTGAGTGGCCTCGCCTTCGCTGCCGCGGCCCTGCCCTTGCTGCCGCTGCAAGCCACCACCTCTGCCGCAGTCGGCCACAAGCCCTTGCCACCGTGCCATTGAGCCGCCTCGGGTCAACCCGCTTCCGCTATGGCCGCTGCCTGTTTCGCTCTACTTCGGGTCGACCTCGTTGAGTCGCCGTGTCGAATCACCAGCTTGCTCGCTCGGCGCCGTTCCTCTATAGTCGCTGGCCCTGCGAACCCGCTGGTCGTCTTCTCCAATGCACCTCTAGCTCCTGTGCCTTGCATTGGGCATGTGAAACCTGTCCTGGGAATCAGCTTCTCCCCTAATGGTCAACTCGTTGCAAGCTGCAAGTGAAGATGATTTCTGTTGAATATAGGATTTGAGGATCGGACAAATGTTAAGGATCCGTTTCTACAGAAGCAGTATGCGGGATAATTAGATGCAGTTGGAGTCAACTCCCGGTTTGTCTCCACCACGAGAACCACCATTTTCTCATAAGAAGACAGAAGCAAAAGCAACTAGTATTACAGTACTAGTATCGCGTGGCGATATAAGGATCACATGGTCAAGGAATCAATTAGGTGTACTGGTAGTACTCCATGAAGACTAAAATACTGGCACATCTACACTGATATTTGGTCCGATCAAATTCTAGCTTGCGCACCGATCATCCGTCGTCCGAACAAATCAGGTGACATCTATCTAAGTCTATTTTTGACATATATTGTTTTTGTAAAAAGAACAATTATGTTGGTTTTGCATATTTTTATATGCAGGACAATTATTCGCCACAACATTAGTGTTACACCATGCATATGGAGCGCGCACTGGCGTCATTATACTGGCTTTTGAACATTCCGCACTGCTCAACGGACGCGCGCAAACCGCGTGTGGTCCGGTTTACATCAACACGCGGCCGGTTCTCCATCTACGCCGGTGTACAATGCCCGCAGGCGAATCCCCGTCCGCGCCAGTTTACAACTCCCGCAACCGACTCTCCCGTCCGCGCCGACTTACTACGCCGCGGCCGACTCATCTGGCTGTGCCGTCTCTGAAGCTGCGGCCATCTTTGTCGTCCGTCTCTCACGGCCTGGTCTACATCAACATACCAGGCCGCACCTGTCTGCATGAGCTGTTTATTGGGCGCACAAGTCGCCGCCACTACAGTTTTGATTAACTTCAAATAGCCAGTTGGAAGGAACCATTGGCCGAGTTGCTGACACGACTCATATGGGATCATTTACAACCCGCCGCAGTCACCTCAACCTTCTATGGATTCACATTGTGCTGTCAACACCAATGATATACAAGTTATGCTGGTTTATATCACGGTCAAATATGGAGAATCTCAAGCCAACTCCTCGAGTCACTTGAGACTTGGGGGCTACAATGATATGACTTAGCAAACGTTGCCGGTTTTCAGTGAAGTCAAGAACCCCAATACGTTGGAGGGAAAGATAACCCGGTCCCGGATTCACATCGTGCTGTCAGAAGATTTCCGGATTAGAAAGTATATGACAGTTACAAAATCCCGGCTCAATGAGGAAGTTTCGGGTCATCAGAAAAGGATTCCGGTTTACAATCCGGTACAAGGGAAATTTGTTCTCCGACAAAGCACTGAAGCTCTCAAATCCGGTTTAAGAATTTCCGGTTCAAAAAGGAATTAACTTCTCGCAAGTTTGAGTTTAAAGGCCGTCAGAAAATTTCCGGCTAAAAAATGAAGATTCCGGTTTAAAATCCGGTTCAAGGGAAAGATGTCTCCCACAAAGCTTTGAAGGTCTCCATATCCGGTTCAAGATCCCGGTTCAAGAAGAATTTATCTCTTGCAAAAAGTTAAAAATTGCCAAAGAGGACCTGCTGCCATGATGCGCGGTTCAAACATGGGTATCCCGCCTTACTGGCCTGACATATTATTGATCACATGGGGGCTTCTGCTTCATAAAGCGGGGTCTCTGGTCTTTTACATCATGTGAGGTTACACGGAGTTGCTCTAAAGCGGCCTCCGGTTTACCCCTTGAGTTCGCTTTGCTAAAAGCATCGTGTTATATCACTTGGAGGATTGGTCGTGTCCGAGCCAATACCATGCCTCTTGATAGGCGAGAGCCACCAGATCACTTGGGGACTTGGTCATGTCTGAACCAGTCATGCCTCTTGATCGGCCTAAGGCCACAGAATCACTTGGGGGCTTGGTCGAACCCGAACCATGACCACGCCATTTGGTCGGCATAAATGCCACAGAATCACTTGGGGACCTGGCTGACTAGAACCATAGTTACACCTAACGGGAGCTTGGTCGTGTTTGGCCATGGTAACGCCATTTGATCAGCTTAAATAAACCTTTTTTGGCAAACGTTTTTGTCGTTGCTTTTGCTTCACACTTTTCTTTGAAGGGGGGTTTTTGCTTTTCATTGTGTTTTTTAAACCGACAAAGTTTTTTAACCAATCAATTGACGGAACACAGTTCACGTCAATCCGGAGACTATTTGCCCGGTTTGATCCTTGTTGTTAACATCCTCTTATGGAGTAACACGGTGTTTATCACAACCCGACACGGTTTTATTATAAACCGGCACAATATGGAAGGAGTTGTCAGTACTCAAGATTTGGGTTATCACCCTTACTACAAAAAGTTGGTAAAACCAACGATGTGATTCAATGTCACATGTATGATATATTTCATATTTGATTATTCTTAAGTGCAGCCTTGGTTATAAACCCGGGTTATATGTTGGGTATTATGACGCGTCCGGCGGTAAACCGCCAGGACACTTTAAACTTGTTGTATGCAGAAACAAGTTTGTTAAACCGGCCTGGCTTTGGATAACAAGTCGCCAGTATATATTTGGATTGCACCATTGGAATCATGCGCTTATAAATCATTGGGTTATATTATTCAAATAGCCAAACTTGGCTGAAATTTCATTATGATGTTGAATGAATAAGGTTTTCATACCGGATTATATTATCTTGAATAGCCAACATGGCTGGATTTTTATTATTAAGGTTTTCAAAGTCGCTATAGCGCAATGTCTACTCTTTTATCAAAGGATATGATTTATTCTACAATGGAAGGAATAGTCCCGAGTCGCTGCAGGCTTACAACCCGGCACTTGGGGGCTACATTATTCAAATCGAGATTACATGCAAGTCTCATGTCGCTGCAAGCATGCATCATGACACTTGGGGGCTAATGCAAAGTCATTTTTACTAGTCTTATTGAAGACCCGACTCATCATATTATAATGAGCCGGCCCTTGGGGGCTACCAATTGCTCCTGTCAACAATTCAAGGTACACAAGTTTTCATCCATAATATTGATGGATTCATTGCTCAGTTGGTAAAGCACAAGGCTCTTAACCTTGTGGACGTGGGTTCAAGCCCTACGATGGAAGCTACATTATAAGATGTTATTTTCATTGAAGTATATATCAAGTCCCAGTTTAGTATTATCTTACTAAGACGGCCCTTGGGGGCTACACATCACTGTTCAAGTCTACATGATTATATTTATAAAGTCCCTGCTAATTATTGCATAATGAACCGGCCCTTGAGGGCTACACTGATTGAAGTTTTTATAAGCAATTGCAAGTCCCAGGTTGCTGCAAGCATGACAACCCAGCACTTGGGGGCTACATATATGGAGTATTCAGTTTATATGATTGAGATGAACAAACCGGATTTCTTCAAGGTTGAAACACTTATTGGAGCAAGTCTTAAGTTATCACTATGTTCTCCTCTTAAGACTTGGGGGCTACAGACCCATGTTTCTTAAACCGGCGCTTTGGGAGGTGAGTCAATGGAGTTATTCTTCACGATATTTCTCAGTGACAAACCAAGGTCGGCAAATTGATTATGAAGCTGGTCTGTTGACCCAGATTTCTCAGAAGGAGGAAATAACAAGGACTTAAGGATGATCAGGTACCGGTTTACAAAAATTCTTAACCCGGAGCATAACCTGTCAAATTTGTTATTGTGTTTATTTTGCAGCATAAGTTTACCATGAATAAATCCAAGCTAAACTTGGGGGCTAATGTCGGGGATATACCCCGCGGTGTAAACCGGCCGGAAGTTAACCCGTCCGGACTTGGCGGTTTATCTGAAGACCCTGCTGACACTTGGCGAGTTACTGGCGACCCGCCCTGACCTGGCGGTTTACACGCAACCCACCTGGTCATTATGACTCACTGGTGATCCAGCGAGCGGGACAGACGGATGACAAGGCCCAAGGCCCAGAAGGCCGGTTCACGTTTAACGGTGGGCCGGTTTAAGAGGAAAGGCATAAGGAACGTTTATCTTACAAGGAGTTAAGACCTGGACTTGTATCCGATTTGTATTAGATAGAATAGTCCTAATCCTACTAGGACTCCACATGTAACCCGCCCCTCCAACATATATAAGGAGGGGCAGGGCTCCCCAAAAGGGGACAAGATGGAAAAGTTCCACAAGTTTGATAAGTTAGGGTTAGACAAACAAGTCTAGAACTCTCAAGTTAGAGCACCCGTGTAAGTGTGACCATGATCAACAATATCAATGAAGCAGGATGTAGGCTTTTACCTCCACCGTGAGGGGCCGAACCTGGGTAAAACATCGCGTTTCTCGTCCCGCTCAACCCCTCTCAAGCTACCACATAGATGCGTTGGCCTCGCGACTAAAGTCCAAACACTAAGGACATCTGCTGTGACAATTCCACGATAGACGGGATGCAAGGATCCCGGTCCGAAGCCGTGGATGAGGGAGGTTGATCTCTTGCAATGGACGACGGCGTAAGGGTATCAGCTCCAGCATGGTGGAGGAGGACGGCGGTGGATGGGGTGGCGGACGGCGATGGACGGAGGAGGGTGGGGTGGAGAGGGTGTTTCGACGCCCACGGAGTACGAATGGGGAAAATGGAGGTAGAGAGGAAGGGGGGAACCATGTATTCAGGGCGCGCTTGTCTCAAATGCGAGGAAATTTACAAACTTAGCCCCTGTTTCAAATTTCTACTACATCACAACAGCACTAGTCGGTTGGGGATAGGACGGTAATCTCGCATACACCGAATATTTGCCGACGAGAGTTTGTTTTTGGCGCCCACCGTGTATGAATATGAATCGGGGAGGGAGTCGATTTCGGCCGAGGACACACTGTGTTTTGGCGCCCACCGTGTATGAATCCGGGTGAGAGGCGGTTACGTCATGTTTGGGTGAAATTACAAACCTACCCCTATTGAAACCTATAGAAATCCAGCATATAGGCTTTGCGTGGCAGGGATAGGCAGTAGTGATTTCCATCTCGCAGATTTTGGTTTCGGGCGATTACTGCGACTTTCCCTGCTTCGTTCAAATTTTGCAGAGTGCACGTTTACCGTGCCAACTCAATTCGAATCCCGTTTGTATTCTATTTTTTCAGGCGGGATCCATTTTCAATTGGAATTACATTCTATATACATCATTTTTTTATATATACTTTCAAAAGCACAACAAAGAATTCTGCTCCTTTATATGTATAATATGATTTACAAATACAACGATCTCGAAATCTTAAGGTTGAATTCAAAAAAAATTAACCAAATTATGTTATACTAAAATGTATGGATCAGTAATATCTACATATTAAATAACATAGATGTGCGTGAATTCATATGAGTATGCATGTTTGATAGATCAATTTTGGTTCGAGTATGGATTACATGTATCATCATCTCAAATTCAAATATTTGAATCCTTTTTTGTTCACTCCTTTCACGCCCATCTCTCTCGCATGCATGCTCCTTCAGGTAGCTATCACTCTCTTTTCTCCAGCTCACCCGCACGCTCACTTCATGTTGCTCCTATCCTCGCAAACATGGTCTCTCGACGTCTCCCTTGAGAAGTGTCACACTCTCCCTATCATTATAAATTACACGGTTTTCATTATCTCTCACGTCTCTACTGTTCTCTGGTATCACTCGGTACCTAAGCTTTCTTTTTCACCGCCAAACACACAGTCTCCACTCG
Organism: Triticum aestivum; assembly: GCF_018294505.1. Taxonomy (NCBI): domain Eukaryota; kingdom Viridiplantae; phylum Streptophyta; class Magnoliopsida; order Poales; family Poaceae; genus Triticum; species Triticum aestivum. The sequence goes on along the minus strand of NC_057794.1, from coordinate 494,614,289 downwards.
TCTTTCACTTTGTCTTTCTCTCTATGGGATTCTCTCACACACCCTATATCTCTCTACATATGACTCATACCACTAAAATTACTCTCTCTATCTCTCCTGTAGACACAACATTTGTTGCGGTCTCCTTTTCGTCTCCATCCCAGAGTGACATTATTCATTTGTTTACCGATCAGACAACCCTGACTACCGTCTCCTCTCTCTCTCACGGACACACACGCACAACTCCTACCACTAAAATGTGAATGGAAAATGAGATTTTGTTATACCCAAACAAAAAAGGACTGGAGGGAGTGATTGCTCTGACACAGACGTGACCTCTCATAGCGCAGGCATTGAACCAGTGCGCCGGCCAAGAGGGCCGCACTCGCTGCAGGCCCGGTTGTGCACGCCTCCTCGCTGCGTGTAACCAGCTTAAGACTGCCCGGCCTGCCTTCATTGAATCCGCGTGTGTGCCGGCAACACGTCCTTCCGCGAGCCGACATGCATTTTAGAACACAAAAAATGACTAAAATATAATTAATTTACGCATGGTCTTGACTTGTTGTGCTCGCACTGGTAGCAGGAACTAGTAGATGATTTTCTTTATTTATAACTCTCCTCACATTTTTTGGCTTTGAAGTGAATCATGGTTGTGGAAATTATGTATGAATGTGCAGATATCTGTGAACATGAGTTTGATGTGGAAGTTGAACTTGGAATGTCGGGCTTGCACGTGAACTATACCATGTCCAATGCTTCGTTTGTTATTGTTTGGAAAGTAATTGCTGTTACTACATGGCCCAAAAAAAACATTTTGTGCCACATCAGTAGATGCACGGACATCACAACAGGCATGCTGACTGGATAAACATTTGAACCTAGCTATTATGAAGGAAATTTTGTATTGACAACAGTTTTAGATAGCAGGAGACGCCTAGCCTGCTCTGCCTCTGCTAGCTTATTTCTGGCTTCTTCCATCTCTTCTTTGGCTTGGGTGAAGAGAGCATACGATTGCTCTTTTCGCTTCTTCAGGAACTCAGATACATTCTCAAGGGCTGCTGCACGCTTTCTTTCAGCCTTTACTAATGCCACGAGGACACGAACAGCTGACGACTCCACCTGGCTTGTGTGTAATCCAGCATCATCTAGGAATTTGCACCTTGTGTCTAATCCAGCATCATTAGGGAACTGGCACCTTGTGTGTAATCTAGCCTCATTTTGGAAACATGGTCTCGAGGTTGACCATACTTCCCTCCTCGTAGGAACTACATCCTGACATGAAGTTACTTCTTTTTTAGATCAATACTCAGAGCAACCTAGATCCATTTAGTAGAAGCCAGATAAACATAACTCGGAGAAGTGAATTCAAAAGGAAAAAATAAATAAAAACAGACTACAAGGTGAGAACACCCACTTCCTACATCAAGCTAAAAACGAAAGCATTAGGACGATTAAGACTCTTCTTATTACACATCGAAGAACACCACGCTTAAGAGAAACAGAAACTACAACATATACACATCGAAGAACACAAGGCTACACGAAAGTAATTGAAAGGGTGTTACTTACCAAAGCTCGTTTTATAGGTTTGGCGCAGCTCCTCTTTAACTTGCCACGCTCCTTGAAGATGTCCTGAATATCCCGTGTTTGGTCTTCATTGCTCCTCTGCATGTTCGCACTCATGGTTTTAAAATCTCAACATGGCAAGAAAAATATACTACTAGTAATACTCGCGCATCTTGTGGGCAACATTAAAGCAATCATCTGCCATGTTAGAGAATCTCCAACAAGATAAACTACTCATACAAATGCATCTTGATGCGTGCAACGCATGGGCATTTTGGTAGTTCTAAAAACCTTTCCATCATTTGCCACACTACTGGTTGCAGATGAAAAACCTACCCAAGCACAACGCGATACAGGAGCGACGCACAATTACAAGCTGATATTCTGTTGGACAATGGAGGCTATAACCAATTACTTTTACGGGAACAATAGCACCCAGGAAATTTGAAGGGTAGGTATGAACAAAATTGGAACTGCACATGTACTGCTAAGTGATTCAATACACACATTACCAATCGAGGAGGAGAACGATGGTCGCGGCAGCCTCTATGAGTCATGGTCGGCAACGGGAGTCAGTTCATTGTCCACGACGGTGGTACTTCTGCGCTTGGCGTCAGCTTCCGGGAAGCAGATCTGAGACCGTGGAAGACGATGCTGGGGAAGAGGCTCCGTGTACGACGACGACGGTGGACCGGCTCCAGTGCGGCGTATGAGGTCGTCGATGAGGCAGATGCACTGCGGTGGACGAGTGCGCCGATGTAAAGGGGGGAGCATGAAGGCTGCGGTGCCGTGGAGAAGTCTATTTTGCGGTGGGGATAGAAATTGGGGAGTATTCAGGTGTACTACTCTGGGTGCCGGGGTGGGGTTGGCTGGGTAGGGTGAACCTGAAGTTACTAAAACAGCCTCCTACCAAGTGTCATCCATAGGCCTGTTCCGAAGGCTATGATGGTAACTTCCCACTGCTCGAATTAGGTTCGCGGGAGATTTTCCCGCCGACCTCAAAATTTTGTGACACTAGACTCCCCGTGTGGCGTGTTGAGTGGTTCGGCTAAGCAACTAGCAAGTAGTAGTAGTAAACTCTGCATATTAGGTTTGACCAAAGTCAAACTTCCTAAAGTTTGACCAAGTTTATAGAAAAATATAAACATTTACCATAACAAATATGTATGATGTGAAAGTACATTCAATAATGAATCTAATGGTATTTATTTGTTATTGTATATGTTAATATTTTTTGTTATAAGCTTTCTGAGAGTTTACAAAACTTGACTTTGACCAATGCTAATACGCGGACTTAAATAAAAACGGAGGGAGTACACATTTGTTTTCTTAGTTTGTAGTGAACTAATCATTTGTTGAAATTGTGAAATAAATATATTAGGCTATTGACTTCGAATGTAATGGTCTATACAATTCAATAGTTACAATCATTGTCGAATCCCAAGATGTATACAAGGTCTATAGTACTTCACAACATGCTCAAACTCACATAATCCCAGTCAAATGAGAATCTAAATGCATTTCGTAGTTATTACTTTGTAGGATGCAACAAGAACAACCATAACTCTACATCAGCCATTATAGAAGCAACATTTTAACATATCCCAATGTGTGAATGAAACGTGCTGAGAGATCTTTTGAAGATGGAGCAGATATGGCGGGAAATATTGTATGTATGTGGACGAGAGAGTAGGAGACAAACCTAACAAGACAGAGAGAGAGAGAGAGAGATAGAGAGAGAAAGAGAGAGGAAGAAGTTAGGTCTGTGAGAAAGATGCATACATGTAATATACATGAGATGCGTGTGCATCTGGATTCTGTATACGTGGAAGGAGAAGAGACAACATGTTTGATGGGAGAGCAGTAAAAACATGGACGAGAGGGGAAGGATCTCATGGGTCGAGGGATTGACAATTTTGTGTGGGGGGAGAGAGGGATTGGTAATTTTGTGCAAGAGAGAGAGAGGGTGGGGGGAGGAGTTAGTCAGCCGTCGTCACATCACCCTGCTTCCAAATGACCCCGCATTCTCTAGCGCGGTGTGGTTGCCTTCTTCGATCTGCTCGTTGCCCTCTTTGAAGATTGAGGTGTTGTGCATGTTGGGGTGCAAAGAAGCACAAGCGAGAGTGGTCGCCGTATAACCTTGGATGGGGATGAATTGTGTGCTCGGGGGAGTGTGTGTGTGTGTTGTGCTGCATCTCTCTCTCTCTCTCTCTCTCTCTCTGTGTGTGTGTGTGTGTGTGTGTGTCAGATATTGAGAGAAAACAAACCTAAGGAGAGAAATGGGTATTCACGAAGAGATTGTCCGGGCCTTGAGGTGGGCAGGGGTTGGGTGAGGGTGTCAAAATGTGCGCGTTGATGCATGTGTTGCATGCGATCGTGCGAGGGACGGACGAATCGAGAGAGATGGTTGTTGTGTTACGGATGCTCCTCTCCCTGTCTCTCTCCCTCCCTCCCTCCCTCTCTCCCTCTCACACACACACAAGTAAACTAGAAGACCATTCTCTCATGTATACACAACGTATCAGCATCTGTCTATGTCTCACTCATGCACGATCATTTGCACATTCACACCTCTCTATGTATGTATCACACGCACACCGTCTCCACATTGCCCTTCCGCCACAACACACATATGGACACATACACACGTTCTCTCTCAGTCACACACACAAAATCAGTATTAGAAAAAACTAGGGCGCACCTAAAACATCCAAATCCAAATAAACACGAACTGGAGCTAAATTCAAATATATGGAAATATTGCAGCGTCAAGAACTTTCACAGGAAAAAAAGTTGAGTAATATTCGAGGATTGTTTTCACACACACAAAAAGGTTCGGTGGATGTCCTTCGAGCGCGACACGGTGACGCACTGTTCGATCGACCGCGCGGCCGCGGTTCACGCGCTTGCACGGGATTTCCGTATCGTGGCCGTGGTACTAAGGCTGGTCAGAATGGGCAAGAACATAAGCTAGTAACTAATAAAAGCGCTACCTAAGTCTAATGTTTACGTGTACTAGTACGGTTTTCTTTTAAGTTTGACCAACCTTATATATAAAACTAAAGTAAGCTCCCACACACTACTAGGAAAAGGCCTACTAATGGCGCACCTAATTTGGCCATTAATGGCGCATTAGTGGTGCGCCATTAGTGCCACACCATTAGTATATTTTACTAATGGCGCACCACTGGTGCGCCATTAGTATCTGGTATACTAATGGCGCACCCCAGATGCGCCATTAGTATATACAACAGTGCACTATTAGTATGCCTCCCAGGGGGCCATGTATACCCAGGTGCTTTGGCATACTAATGGCGCACAACAACAGGATGCGCCATTAGTAACTTCGGCATACTAATGGCGCACTGTTTAATGATGCGCCATTAGTATCCCTTGGCATACTAATGGCGCACTATGATGTGATGCGCCATTAGTATGAATATTTTTTTTTTATTTTTTTATTTTCTGTTTTTTGCACAGGTTACAAAATGTATAATTGGACAAAATATAGACAGCACACATCAACAACAGATTCATCGAATACAATAGAAGATTAGTCTTTGAATACAATTCATCATTTTAGTCTCCGAATACAATTCATCATATTAGTCTCCGAATTGAAAAGACCGAACAAAGATAGAACATTATATTACAAGTCTCGAGACCGCGAGTTTGTCTTCACATTACAAGTCGATATCGATCATCTAAACTACCATCACATAGAAGAGAGCTGCGGTCATCACGATGAGCATCATCACGATGAAACTCGTCTTCATCCGGTTCCTCCAACGCTCCCTCCCCTCTCCCGCTAGATAGCGGGCGTATCTAGATTCGGCCTCGGCCCTAGTGGCGTACCCTTTGTAACTGTTACCGCTGAATCGGTGAACCTATCTCCGACACTCCTCCCAGTCGTCGTAGACTCCGGGAACCTTACCCTTGTACACGACATACCACGGCATCGCTATGCAGTAGCCAAATGAAACGTTAGTACCAATTCACAGACAATACATAAGCAATATATAAGTATGCAACAAAATGATCGGAAGAGAAAAGCAAGACATTAATAGCATCGATTACATCTAAGTTGAACGACTCTCAAAACCAAAGAGACATACTACAAGTTCATTAAAGTTTAATTACAACATGAGCCAATCGATGTTTCAGAACTAGACACAGCATCACCGCTTTCGACTCGACTCAAGGGACCGGAGCGTGGATGAAGCCGCCGTCTATCGTGGGAGTCATGAAACAACGGGCGTTGTCAGCCTGCATTTGTAGGATTGTGTCGATGTCACTGTTGGACGGTTGATTTCTGAGGTAGAACTGCCCCGAGGTACGAAGGACATCTTGATGGATGATTTCCGCAAACTCCGACTGGATGCGAAAGAATTCTTGTCTGATGTCCGCGTCCTGGATTGCCGACACGCTCACGGCCCAATCTTTGAGTCTACTCGGTAGCAGAAGTATGATGGTCCCGTACGATCGCCCGCATGTGATGGATGGCATAGTAGGCACCCTTCTGACCGCCAGGCGGCTGCTTGACGCAGCAGAACATCGTATTGTGGGAGAACACGTGCTTGCCGTACTTACGAATAGGCCTGGTGAAGGTGCCTCCAGATTTGACGTAGCCGGGGAGAACATCATCAAGAACCTTCTTGACATTTGTGTAGTCTACGTTCGACTGACGGTCCGGGTCGAAATACGTGGCCATGGAATATTTGGGGCTTAGGAGGATGAGCGTGCAATGTGTGTCACTGCAGAAAACACGGAATGTTAAAAGAAAAATGATCGAAATCTAAGAATTCATATGTTACGGGGCGGTTGAGGGGAGGACTTACTCGGGAAAGTAAGGCACGAGGAAGTTATCCTTATCTTGGTTTGCCAGAATAACGCCTTCGAGGTAAGAACTCGTGACTTGCCGGTCCCCAGCGCTGCCCAAGATCTTGGCACGCATGTAGAAGGGGTCGACTATCACGATGTCCGGGGTCTTGTCGCGAATGATCCGCATCTCCATACTCAGCGAAAATAGCTGAACGAAGGTGTAGTGCAGCGGATGAAGGTTCAACATAGCGTGGATGTCATCAAACCGCAGGACGATCATACCCCCGATGAAGTTATCCACAAAGCCCTTGCCCTCTGGCACCTTGGCCGCGAAAACCGGGTATGCCACATCCTTCTCTCCGAGACGCCGCTTCTCCAAAGAAAGAACACTGTCATGCAGACTCCGCATAGCACCGGTTGCAGCATCGAGCATATTTCTCGGTAGCATTGGCCTTCCCGCCACATGCATCCTCCTCGAGATATCCTCAGGTGAAGGTGGCCCGTCCTGAGCACGGATCGTACTCGGTGCCGGCTGGCCCACACCCTTGTTAGTCTTTCTTTTGCGTGCCTTCTTCTTCTCCTGTAATGGGACCGAGTTTTGCTCACAGACCGCCTTCTTGAGTGTGTTGGGGCTGATCATATTTCGCACCTCGCCTATCTGAGGCTTGGTGAAGTCGGTAGCTGGAGGCGTCTCCTGAGAGCTGAATTGCAGACGACGCCTGTTGCAACTTGGCTTCTCCACGGTACCAGCTAGATCGCGCACGTCTTTTGTTGGGTTGGGTTCTTGAGAAGGAGGCCCCATGAAGTCGCCACCGTACCCATGATCGGCAAAGTACTGATCGACGTTGGCAAATGTATCGTCATCGTCGTCGTTCTGATCCTGTGCCATATGCATGTTTGGATCCAGTGGCATAGGGATGTCCGGCACCGTTGCGGCGGTCTTGCCATGGGGCCGACTTGGCGCCGGCATGACTGGCGGTGTTGTCTTTGGGGTGGTGTCCCCCGCCCCCAAACGAATCTGGCTCTTCGGCCAAAGCAGGGGCCAGCTCAGGCAGGCACTGAGGGTCATCACGTCATCATCGTCGGCCCCGACGGGTCGAATCGGAGGTAATAACTCGTCGCAGCCTGGCAGCACCCGAACCAGTTGAACCCTAAACAAGTTGGGTGGCATCTGGGTACCGTGGAACAAGGGGTTGCCCGGTTGAACGATTTTGCCCTTGGCGACATCGACCAACTCGTTGTTCACAAAGTGCAGGAGAGTGCACGGAACATCGGCGGCGCCCTGCGAAAACATGTAGGGCATCAGGGATGCCCAGTCAAAGGCAAGGAGATGAAGTCCTCGGCTAAGAGAGGCTTAATTAGTTACCATGATGATGGCGTCGAGCTCGGCTAATGTCGAGGCACCGCCAACGGCGGGCGTGCAGTTGACGGAGGGGCCGCTTGCTGCAGAGGTGCCGGCCGGCGTACACCCGGGTGCATTAAGCTCCAGTGCCGTTGTCGGAGACACCAATGCCGCCTCCGCTGGAGACACCAATGGCCCCGCCATCGCGTTCTGCGAGTTGCTGGCCGTGAAGCTAGGAATCGGGGGCGGCCCCTGTTGGCCGCCCGCAATCCACGCACTAATCCCCTGGATCAAGGTAGGCACAATGGCGGTGATCGTCGCTCTGAGTTGTTATTGCACTTGCTCTTGTACAATCTCCGAAATCCGTGCCACCTGTGCCCTGAGTTCTTGAACCTCGCACGCCTGGCTTTCTGAGCTGGTCTTTTTCTCCTTTCGCCCACTAGTGTTATAGTATGACGACCATTTTGTCGACAAGTCTTTGTCGGCCACATGACCAGCTGACGTCGGCTTACTAAGCTTATCCTTGTTCTTCATTACATTCAACGCCCTATTTAGAGTGGTGTCCCAAGTGTTGCTCTTAATCAACCCCGTGCTACTGCTTTCAGTCGCCTGCGGAAGGAATGTGAACCATTTAGAAATTTGGCTTCATTAATTAGAATGCAACCATATGGAGCTAATTACGCGGGGGTGTATTCCTTACCAGAACAAGCTCAAGCACCCTGGTCTTTGGATCCGTGGTAAGCTCCTTTGTTTTCGGGTCCTTCTTGTACCGGGCCCTGACAAAGTTCCTGGTCTGCTTGTCACCGTATTTATCGAAGAGGGGCGTTAGGCCTTGCTCGGCATGGTCCGCCTCCTCCTTGTCCCATATAGGCTCCGCCACTCTGTAACCACCGGGACCGAGTGTGTGTTCCCCTAAGTTCAGATCCCGCATTTCTTTCCCCCACTTACTTGATTCGGAGTTTGCGGTGCTCGAGCAATTGATCTTGAAGTCGTTGTAGTCATCTTCGGTGATCGAAGGATTTTTCTCCTTGATCTTCTCATAACTCTCACCTTTCTCGATCATTCTCTTCACATTGCTTTTCCAAGTAGACAGGGCCTTGCTCATCTTCGTGAGGGCAGCATTGTTCACTTTATTCCCTTTGAGGCTTGTGTTTTCAAATTCAGCGGGGAACTTGTATCGTTCGTGCAGCTTCGTGAAGAGGAGGTTGCGCAAATTCCCTCGGTCAGGATGCCTCAGGTTGTCGGTGTTGATCGAGACGGTGCTCCGGAGAATGCACCCGAGCTGAAGCGAGTACCCCTTGACTATTCGTTCGGGCGCCATTGGATTCCCGTCGGAGTCCACTTCAGTAACTTCCTCCTTGAGGGTGTGGAGCACGGTCGGGCGCCGGTCCTTCCGTTGCCTCTTCGGTTGGCTGCCATCTGTGCGTGCGCCGCCATCATCAGTGGTGGCATCCTCGGCGGCACCATCAGTGGTGGAATCAGTGGGGTCATCCTCGGTGGTACCATCAGTGGTCTCAGGATCGGTGGGGAAGGCGGCGTCCTCATACAAGTGAGGTTGTTCCTCCATCTCCTGGGACAGCTCCCAGAATGCCTTGACGCCCGAACCCCCGGCCTCATCGTTGTTGGCCATGTTTCTCTCTAAATAGGAACAAAGTTTGGTCAAAAGTTGGTTATTGTCAAGGAACAAGATCTCTAAGTTGACCAAATAACCTAATTCTCGAGGAATGTTGCCAAAAAGTTGGTTATTGTCAAGGAACAATTGAGAGATGTTTGTGATATTGCCTAGGTGTTTTGGGATAGAACCTGTTAGTGTGTTGTTGCTAAGGTCCAAGTCCACGTTCTCAGGGTAACCTAGTTCTTGAGGGGTGTGTCTAGAAAGTTGGTTGCTGCAAAGATACAAGGTTCTGAGTTTGGTCAAATTGCCTATGATGTTTGTGATATTGCCTTGGATCTTAAAGGCACTGTTGCATGATGCAGTGGTACAGCCAGCATGGGACCTCATCTTTGCAGGCTAATTTTCTAGATTGTAACACTGGGATTTGTGCACAAGCTAAGCTAGCTAAGACAGTAGCTTCCTTGCAACCCACAAAAGATAAAGGAAATGGGGTGAAAAGGGGGAGATGGTTAGCTTTGATGAGCAAGCAACATCTTCCTAACCCCCTTCTTCTTGTCTCCTCTCACTATCTCTCTCACACACATGGCAAGCAAGGGTGTCTGAGTGTGTGAAAAAAATACTAAACTAATCCAAACACTAAAGCAAATTAATTTTTATTTCGGTTGAGAATCGGGCACCTTCTAGGTCAAGAAAATTGGGCATGACCTTTGCTAATTTTCTTGACCTAGGAGTGCCCCATTTCTCAACCGAAACGGAAATTAATCAACGTTTCAGGAGAAAGGGGTCATTTTAGAAGATCACAAGTAGCAGCAGCATCAGTTGACAAAATCACAACTAGCAGCAGCATCACAAGTAGTACAGCAGCAACATCATCACAAGTAGTACAGCAACAGCAGCAGCATCATCACAAGTAATACACTTAGCTACTAGTTCAGAAATACAGCTAAGATAAGATCATCACCACATTTTAGAAACATAGCTCATCATTTTCATTCTTGCAGATAAGATCATCACCACATTTCAGAAATACAGCTTCATAGGTTGTTCTCTGTATGCAAGCAGTAGACCATATATATGTGACATTTTCATCTCTCATTAGCGCTAAGATCTAACGTCTATTTTTGCTCATGCTGATTACTCACTTCAAAATAGGTTGCTTAGTAGTACGAAACAACACACACCAAGCTCCATCAAAAACAGAATAAAAAATGGCCATGTCATGCTTGGCAATAGCACAAGTGACATGAAAATTCAGGAGTAGGAGATCACAAAAGTACAGTCCATAGGTTACTCCAAGTTTCTGAATTTTCAGTAAATTTTCTGTAAGAAAAGAACTAAAAGAAAAGAAATCCTAGGGTTAAAAAATCTGGAGCAAGTCCTAGCAGAACCACAGAATGTTCATCTACTCAAATTAATGTCCAAACAGTGTCATATCTGAAATTAACCTGTCATGTTCACTGCTCAAACATGAAGTACCAGCAACCTTCAACAAGAAGTACTCAAACTGTCAAACATGAAGTACAAGCAACCTGCTATGTTAGGAGTACAAGAAGGATCCTGCTGCTGCTCCAAACAGCACTGGGAAACAGACATACTCCAACAGTTGATTGCGTGGTGGTGTTTAGGGATGGAATGCACAAAAATTGCAGGTGGCTCGACCTAACAGAACCATTGAAACGTAGTGAAACCCGCCCTGACATCGGTCAGTTCCGTGCACATCACAGACACGTATGCACGCTGCTATGCTAGGGTCCTAGCGCCAACGAGGACACCAAGCAGATAAAATCACCAATGGTTGTCGCAGTTTAGTTTGATTGCTAGTTGGCAGTGCTTTTGCATTATACTATATTCCTAACATTTCAGAATACATTGCATGTTAGTTTCTGTTCAAAAACCAAACCTTGTAAATTTGGACCAGGTTGATTATAGGGGAAAATGTCAATGATATGTTTCTCTATAAACTTGGTGATATTTACAAAGTTTGGCTTGGGGCAAAACTACTGTGCACTATTTTGAATTGGATGGAGTATTTGAAATGCTGTCTGAGGTTCGCAAATAGTTTTCCATCTAGTTTCATGGTTCTCAAAACAGTTTTTCTAGAACAAGATATGTGAATGGGACGGAGATGTGTCATGAACACGGTTTTCAAAGACCCGGGATCTCTATCTAGCTGGCGATACGTTGTGTCATCCATGCACCTGACACATCCAGAAAATCCGTGGACCACCTGCCCCGCGACATATCCGTAACCGAGATAGTCGTGCACCGTTGTGAGCAGCGCAGCTCTCATAGGGAAATATTCTTTCTCTGCGGCGTCCCACGTATTGGATGGCGTTTTCCACAGCGTGTCACGATCCTCTTTCAGCAGCCCCAGATACAGATTGATGTCATTCCCTGGTTGTTTTGGTCCTTCAATTAGCATACTCATGTGAATGTACTTCCTCTTCATGCACAACCAGGGGGGAAGGATGTACATCCACACAAACACATGCCAGGTGCTATGTGTGCTTCTCTGGCTGCCAAACAGATTGACTCCATCGGTGCTCGCGCCCAGCACGATGTTCCTTGGATCGTTCCCAAATTCTGGGTCTTCGAAGTTCAACGCTTGCCACTGGCTCGCATCCTTAGGGTGACTCACAATCTTGTCTTTTTATCTATCTCCAGATCATTTGCGTCATCTTCTCGCTTCTTCTCCTCCCTATCCGCATGCCAACGCAGGAGCTTTGCTACCTTAGGGTCCGCGAAATACCGCTGTAGACGAGGAGTGATCGGAAAGTACCACACCACTTTTCGAGGAGCTTTCTTCCTCTTCTTGTATCGAGTGACGCTGCACACCGGACATATGGTAGACTCCGCGTGCTCGTCCCGATAATTGATGCAATTGTTCATGCACACATGGTATTTCACGTGCGGTAAATCCAGAGGACACACGATTTTCTTCGCCTCCTCCAAACTGGTTGGGCACTTGTTCCCCTTGGGAAGACGTTCGTGCCAGAATGACATGTTCTCGTCGAAGCATGCGTCGGTCATTTTGTGTTTTACCTTCATCTCCAGAGCCATGAGCGTTACTTTCAGGCGGGTATCCTCAGGCCTGCATCCTTCATACAATGGAGTAACCGCGTCTAACTCAAGTTGATCCATCTTAGCTTTCTCTCGGGCGGCAGCTCTTGCGTTATCCGTCTGCTTGAGAAGCAACTCTTGAATATGAGGGTCCTGCACCCAGCCCATCGATGGTCCAGCGTCGCCTGCTCCGCCGGCATTATCATCTTCATGATCATGCCCGTCGTCTGCTCCGGCATCTTCCTCATCATCATGTCCTGCATCTTCTACATGATGACTGTGTACAGCATCACCGTCATGATCATCTCCTGGGGATTCTTCGTCTTCTCGCCCGCCCGAGCCGCGGTGGTTGTCTTGCTGCCCTTCCTCATTTCTTGCCCGGCCCCCATGCACGACTTCGTAGTCATCTTCATCACCTTGCCACCGATAGCCATCCATGAAACCATGCAAGAGCAGGTGGTCCCACACCTGCTCGGATTCTGGGTCCGCAATAAGGCTCTTTAGCTTGCATCTTCGACACGGACATCTTATCTCCGTCTCGTTCTTTTGAAGCATCTCGGCCTTCACGGACCTCAAAAATCTATTCATGATGCCTTCGGTCATCACGCGGACCATGGTCGCCTGCGGGGTAGAGCAAAACGATATTTTAGAACCAAGAAAAAATTTGGCATGACTTTCCCTAAAAATAGGACCAAAAAGAATGCTTAATGCCAACATTCTCGCCGAAACGGAAATGAATCAACATTCCGGCAAAATATTGGCAACTATCGCATTTCAAATACCGGTACACCTCCAAACACAAACACATATGCAACACCACAAACATATGCAACACCACGAACATACATAGATCTAGCTAGGCCATAAAAAGTGCATGTGCACATTGTTGTAGGGAGAACAACATAAATATAGCTTCCCCCCGTACTTACCTATCAAAACAAGGTAATTTAACCACTTAAATTGAATGAATCTATGGTGGAAATGAGATGAAAAAGAGGAGGCACCCGAGACAAGGAGGAGGTGGAGAGAATGAAGTGGGGAGAAAGTGAGTGTGGGTAGGAGAGGTTGTCCAAAATATCTTGTTGCTGCCCACTTACTAATGGCGCACCAACTCTAAATGCGCCATTAGTAATCCAGGTTACTAATGGCGCACCTTCTGGTGGTGCGCCATTAGTAGTTTTGCAAAAAAAAAAACATACTAATGGCGCACTGTCCCACAGTGCGCCATTACTAGTTTAAACTAGTAAGGGCGCACGGTGGAACAGTGCGCCATTTGTAGTTTTGCAAAAAAGGGAATAAAAAATATAATAAAAAAACATTAGTGGCGCACTTTCCGGCAGGTGCGCCATTACTAGTTACAACTAGTAATGGCGCACTATGTCTGGATGCGCCATTAGTATGTTTGGACAGGCGCACTAGTTAATTTTTTTTTGATACTAATGGCGCACCCTGGGCCAAGTGCGCCATTAGTAGTTTCAACTCTAATGGCGTATCAGAAGGTGGTGCGCCATTAGTATATACTAATGGCGCACCGCTTGTCTGGTGCGCCATTAGTGTCAATCCCGTCTATAGCCCTTTTTCTAGTAGTGACACGCGCACTCATCAATATGCCGCCGCCGCCATTGCGCATGCCGGCGCCCGCCTGCTCCGGCCAACAATTTCTCGCCCATCACCGCCGTGTCGCCGCCATCCCTGTGCCATGAAGCCGAAGACTCTCCCGCTTACATTGTCTGCAGTCCCTCCTCGCGATGCCGCCGCGCTGCCAAGCACGCGAGCAGCTGGTGGAGCCGCGTCTATGCACGCAGCGTACGAAGAGGAGGACGAGCGCGTGTTCCAGCATGCTGGCGAGGAGAAACTAGTGTGTCATTGTCGTCTCTGCCCGCACGGAGGAGGCGCGCATGGTGGCTGTCACGGCGGAAGCCGGTCGCATGCGCGTCGAGCCCGCAAACCGGGTGCGGACGCGGAATCTACCTTCGAGACCTTGAATGTCACGTGGATCCTGCAATCTAAAGGAGCAATTTGGGTCAGTCGACTCATGTGAGCCGTTTGATGCAACATGGATGGCTAGAAGGGCTTCTTCCACCTCTTCTGCCGTCTTCTTCCTTCGCTCCATCGAACTTCTTTCACAAATTGACTGACCCAAATTATTCTACTAGTACGAACGTATTAAGTATAATAGGAACACGAAGATACAAGCAGTAGTACCAACTGCAAGAAGAACAGTAGTAAGACATAGTACTAGTACTACTGTACACACTAAAGAGTTCAAATAACGAGAAAGAACATAAACATAGTTCTGCTAGGGACTCAGCACAACACACCCTTGAAAATAAACTAATAAGCAACTAGTCCGCTTGACACTGCAGTAGAACCAGCATGAGCGACGGCACTGCCACCTACGGCAGGCTTCTTCCTCTCTTCATCCTTTAGATCCTTCTCTCGTCCCAGGACTATGGTGTACTCAACATCTAGCCCAGCGACCCACTCATCCGTTGAACTGTTAAACATGCGTAGGAAGCGAGCAAGCCATGCTTTCACCATCTCAGATCCACGTGTGTAGATGACGATGAACTGATCGCCGGTGATGGCTCTAACCTAGCACTCAGCGGCGACCATGGAAATTTGGGAGGCCATGGATTTTGGAGGAGGGTTAGGAGAAGTTGAACAGTTGTGCCCCACAAAAAAAACCTGGGAGCGAACTAATGTGAAAGGACGGGACGACTGGGAGCGAACTGTTGTAAGGTAGAAGATGAGGACGAGTAGGGCGTGCGAACGGCGTGGGGTTGCTGGCTTGCCCGGTGGATAAACGGCTGCAAGCCCCCAAAGAGTTCTCGAGAACTATGCGGGACCCACTAGATGTCATGTCTACTAGACCCATATCGTAGGCCTGACGGTATAGCTTCTGCCTGTTCGCACGCCATGCCGGCACGTGGATGTAACTTCACTTAATTCCGTCAAACATCGTGCCTCCCACGACCTTCGCCTCCCTCGCGCGGTCGCGCCCTTTGAGACTTCGACCGGCTATAAATGAGCAATTTTTTTGCCTTTTTTTAGACAAGCAATTTTTTTGCCTACTCTGCATGCATGATACTCCCTCTGGTCCTTTTTACTCCCGTCAACCGTTTGCAAAGTGTTTGACCAAATTTATACTTTTTCTTGAACACCACTTTATATTAATTAACCAGCCACACTAGTACACTCATTCGATACAATATTCACCACACAAGGCGGTACATTACTTACAAGAATACCATCTAATCTATTGTCAAAGCTATACTTAGCGATTAAGTGTGCCACCTTATTGGCCGAATAACTAATCTTTGACAATTGAAGATTGTTGATCAACTTCGAGATGCTCAACGCTTTCATCTTCAGGTCACGCATAGCAGACCTGTCAACGCTTTGAGAGGCATCAATGAAATCCCACGACCAAATTTATACTAAAAATATCAATATCTACAATACTCCCAAAACACTTAGGCGCGGTGCATTAACTTCTACCTCGTTTCTTGTTTCTTGACATATCAACCAATTAGGAGATGTGGGTGTGCATGCTTTTAATGACTTGAGACTACCAAACACGACATGCAGTGGTTAGTTCATTGCATGCAATGCTATTAATTAGCTAATAAACATTAAGATCTCTCGTTTCCCCTCCTCCTTGGTCAAAGTGCACAATCTAAGATGACTTGCTCACCTAGACGGAGGGAGTACTGATTATAATGAGTACTCCCTCCTTCCATCTATATAGGGCCTAATGCGTTTTTCAAGACCGCCTTTGACTATTGATAAAATTAATACTACATGACATGCATAATGTGAAAATTATATCATTGAAAGCTCCTTTCACATACGAATTTGATGATGTGCTTTGTGTAAGTTGCATGTCATATATTATTGCTCTAACATTTGGTCAAAGTTAGCCTTGAAAAACGCATTAGGCCCTATATAGATGGAAGGAGGGAGTATAAGAACTACCTTTTATAATGAGTGTAAAAATATTGATTTGAAATTGTGAATGTTGACACATTGTGGAATAGTTTTTGAAGTCTGCAAAAGTACTCAACTAGTGCTGTCGTTCTCCACAAGAAATGTGTTTACCAATGCATGCATGAACTCTAGTTACTCTAACCCCCCCTCTTCTTTATTTTTTTGCCACATCAGCATGTTTGCTATCCCCGTGTGCATGATACCAGCTAAGATACCACCATTATGGCCAGCCTTAATCATCGCATGCAATAATTTAGTTCACCTTGAAATATGAACATGTCTGGGGCATGTTTGTTTTTAATGACTTGAGACTATACGTAGCCCGACACGCAAGATGACTTATTATGCACCGTTCCCCATACCTGCAAGAAGCCCGTTAGTCTCCAAATTTTTTCCTCTCCATGTGTGGAAACAATATGCCTGCCAAATTCTCCTTCTCCCTCCGGCGGTCCCACCACTCCACCTGTGTGAAAAAATCTGCATGCATGACTCTCCTCCCCCACGCTCGTCCAATCCGTTGTGACCGGCAGTATTTCCACCCCTTCGCTCCCCCGTAATTTACTCCAACAAATATGCCCACGTAGCTGTTACTTAACTGTAGGTGCATTCGGTCACTGACATATGGGCCCAACAGGGGTCTGGCCCACATGTCAGTGACGCAACTAGACCGACAGTTAAGTCAGTGCAGCTCAGTCCATATCTTACGTAGGTGTGCCGTTGCTCGCTATAAATACTACGCCTCCCACGACATCGCTATCTCCTCCCCCTCCCTCTCACGTCGACCACCATGGCATCGCCCCTTCCAAGCCCTAAGAGCCCCTCGCTGCACCGCGCGGACGGTCACGCGTCGCCGTTGCGTTCCTCGCCGCCACTAGTCGAGGAGGACGCGTCGGTGTTCCGCCCCTCGCCGCTACGCGACGCGTCGCTGTTCCGTTCCTCGCCGCCACTAGTCGATGAGGACGTGTCGGCATTCTGCTCCTCGCCGCGACGCGTCGAGGTGGACGCGTTGGTGTTCCCAATATCGCTAGCACGTGTGCCGGAGGACGCGTCGGCTCCCCGCTACGAGGAGAATGCCGAGCCGCCCGCCGAGCCCCCCAGCCTTGAGGAGCTTTGGAAAGAAATGGATGTCGCCTTGTGGGAGGCTTTGCCTCCAGCAGAGCGCGCCAAAATAGAGGCGGAGAAGAAGGTCAAGGAAGAGAAGTGCACTGCGGAACAAGCTGCCTGGGAGGCCTATGTCGCGTCCGAGAGAGTCACGCAATTGGCTCTTTGGCAGAAGGCTCGTGCGAGGGCCATGAGGGTGGCGGAGGATGCCCGTGCCAACGCCCTGAGTGCAGTCGGGCCCAAGCGCCTCATCTACGCTTGGCGGTACGTGGACCGGGTGCACGCTTCCACCGAGGATGAGTACCTGTTGGCACCGGATCACCACACCGGTGAGATCACGCTCGCCCGCCGGCAAGCCGCCAATCAGCACCTCGCGAGTTGCAAGGTGTTGTGTCGGCGCGCTGGGAAACAGCCGCGCACCAGGGCACTCGTGGCGCGCCGCAAGCGCTCCTGCGAGCGCTGTGGCTTTTGGAAGGAGTATAATTTTTGTTTCATAAGGCGATCTCATTAGTTTTGGGACGCAAATGATAAATCCTGAACGTTCAGGAATTTTTAGCGTCCTTAATTAATTATGTAAAAGGGAAAGTTTGGAAACCTTGTGTATTCGTACGCATTTTGCAAGTACGTGCATATAGCACAAACTTTACTATATACTATCGCACTACACGTCTCTCTCGATATATGCTTGCAGACTGTGCTACTCCCTCCGTCCAGGTCAATAAGTCATCTTCGGTTGTGCACCGTGACCAAGAAGGAGGGAAGACTTATGCACCTAGACGGAGGGAGTACTACTATTACTTATGTACGTGCACATGCACGTTTTAACATTACGATGCGGGTTTTGTAAAAGTAGAAAAACAACACTAGTCAAGCTTGTGAAACGATTCAATGCAAAACAAATGCAAAAATGCTCGTTTGATTGTTTACTTTTAGCTTCCTTCTATGTGGTTATTTCTCTGTCGTACTTTGTACGAAGTATCTCACTGGTTGGAAAGGCATGCAAATTCCCAAACCGCTTCCTACACCCTGTATCTCACTGGTTGCCGGCGTTGACGTTGTCGCCCATGTCGAGGATGAGGTTGCCGAGGTCGGGGAAGAAGTCATCATTTGCGAAGTCGTCACTGCCAGCAGTCGCGCGAGTGCGCTCCCCAAGAACCTGATCGCCCCTCTCCCGTACATGATGATGAGAGGCGGAGTTCTGGAGGCCTGCTGTCCCTTCTCCTGGTGCACACCGAAAGGAGGGATGGAGAAGACTTGCTTGGCGGCGCAATGATTTGGAACGGTGGTGAGAAACTATATAGTGCGGGCCGGGTAGGTCATGGGAGTATAGCTCTGTCCTCGGCTCGGCTCAATCCTGCAACCCGCGGCGCGCCGTGACGAGGCGTGGCATGGCGAGGCGAGCGAGGAGGAGGAGCGCGCGTGTAGGTCTCCTCTTCTCATGCTCATACAAGTGGTAGAAGAGCTCACCTTATAAAGGCCTACTAGCAAAGTTCCAACATCGACCAGGCTGTCCATGAAACGGGAGTGGCTGTAGGGGACGTTGCGCCAGTTGAATATATGAGCAAGTTACTACGAGATTTAATCCGAATAAGCACAAAATGAATCATGACGACTATAACAAAGATGAAACTAATCATATGGACTAGCATAGTAGTAGGATACAGAGTAGAAACATGAATTCTACCACGATTTCGAACAGGAAGGACAGAAACACATACGGTGCAACAGGAGCAGCACCGCTGGCGTTGAGGTTGTCGCCCATGTCCAAACACCACGTAGACACGGTCTTTGAGCATGGTTCGTAGTCGTTCCACGCTCTGGCATTGAAGTTTGTAACTATTTTAGATTAGAATATACTACTCCTCCGGTGCTAGTAGTAGAGCAGAGTCCTACTCTACTACTCTACTCAAGCAAGTTAGGGCATAGCATTGTAGGGAGTACCAGTACTGTGATCACTCAAGCAAGTTGTCTGGCATCGACATGACCCTACACTGCTGGTATGTGTCTCGTAAGTCAAGCGGCATGCTGTAGTCATCATCACCTGTCCACTTCCCACAGCACATATTCGCTTCTCCATCTTTGTCCGCACATAATCTCGTCCAATCTTCCATCCCCACTAAGGCGCCTCCCCCCTCGTACGAAACCCAAGCACTAACAATGGCAGAACCGAGCAGCGTCCGCCGAAAGAGTGGCTGGAATTCGCTCCCCATAGAGGTAATCAAGCTCATTGTTTCGCGTGTGGACAATCTGAGTACCATGCCGCTCGCCGCGTGCTCGTCGGGGCTGTACTGTTTACTCAAAGCCCTCAGGCCGGAGCTTTTTAAGCCAGCTCCTTGCTTGCTGATGCCGCCTGATCTTCAGAAATGGCGTGTCACGCAGCATAACGATCATAGGGTGGCGAGCATCAACCCCCTTGACTGCGATCCGATCCCCGCCAGCCTCAACTACATTAACGGTATGTATTGGGTTGGCATGAACACGTCTTGGATGGTGCTTGTCGACGGTCGCGGCAGCTGGATGCTCGTGGAGGTCTACACCCAGCGATTGATCCCCCTTCCTTCGATTAACACTGCACTGCTTTGGCACTGCGGTCCAGTATACTCGGAATCTTACAGTAGCCAACATGATACCAAGTTTGATTTGCTCAAGGTTGTAATCTGCCAAGTGCCCACAAGATCTGCGAATTATAAAGACTTCAGGCTAATTGCGTTCTTCAACCGCGGTCTCGCCTATCTGACAGGTCACTGCGGTAAGTGGATAAATCTGCACGTCCATCCCAGGATCATACATCCTCCATGGTACTCTGATGCCATTGAACACAAGGGCTTCATTTACGCTACAAACGGCTGTTACATCAGTATGTTACTTTCCTATGATATCATGATGGCTTGCTTATATTACTGTCAACATCTGCTGAAAAAATATTCATGCTCATAACATGTTTTTCTTAAGATTGACTAAACCAAGAGCCCTTTTCTATTTGACTCCAACTTGATATGATGTTGTAGGCCTCCTGGTGTCCCTACCCTTCCTAATCCCAGAACCTTTCAAAGAAAAGCGGCATGGCAGTTGCAGGTGGTTCCTGGCTCGATCAGACGATGGCGAAAGATTGATGATCGTTCGCACGTACCAGACGTGTTGTTTCACGGAATACAATCACATTCACTGCAAGGTCTTTGAGCAGGATCCCAGCTTCTCTAGGCCTTCAAGAATTTTTTACTGGAGGCTGGTAAGTAGCCTTGGTACATGCTCTCTGTTTGTCGGACTGAATTATCTGATTAACCAGGAGATAACCGATGGCAAGGATCATGATGGCAACGCGGTTTCGTTCATCAGGCAAAACTGTCTGTACACAGCGTACCATGCGTCTCTGCATGCACCATACCCTGATATGTGCCGCCATGCTCTGCAGCCCAAAGTAGGAGAGAGGGTTGCAAGTATCAGACTTCGACCTGCTGGCTGGAGTTTCCCCCGTCAGGCACCCATCTGGTTCAAGCCGTCAGCCAATCTCCACAGCTTAATAAATAGTAACGTCTAATTGAGCCAGTTGGTTAGATGCGTACACTTGGTGTAGTAGGATCTTTATTTAGTTTGATGCATACATTTGTTCTTTTTTGGTAGCCCTTTGGTAATCATAGATGATGTTTCGTTTGGAAGAGAGAGCTGTGTCTTCACTCTTCTGTCCTGCTTACTGCTTCTGTTGCACCCCCAGCCCTGGTTGCTGCTGCTGCTGTTTTCAATGTACAATCAGTAGTGTATTTCGTCTGTCGGTTGAATAAATGTGTTGTTAGAACGACAAACACAATGTTTTGGAAGTCTTTGCATGGTTCGATCCTTTAGTGCCCCATACCGTATGTAGCGCATACTATTTATCATACAGAACACATTTTTTTTGAAACTCGGAACACATTTTCCACTTGTTGATAACATGCAGCCCACTGATGAAGGCCTAATAGAGAAGCCCATAATTAACTGGAAGGGAGGATCTCACAAGAATCCGCCCTAGGTACATGCTCATGGTCCCCTAAACATAAATAAATAAATAAATAAAGCTAAATGCTCATGCACCAGTTCTTTGAGAAAATAGGTAGCCCAGTATTTCTTTTTGAAGAATACCCAAGCTAGGCCTTTTTGTTTCCTCCGAATTACTTTGCTGCAAATCTTTCAAGACGAGGAGGGATGCATTCCGGCCTGGCTTAAGAGTATGGTCAATGTCTGTTAAAAGTAATATCAAAAGGGGTTGAAAATTCCAAAAAATTATAGCAAATTGGATATAAGTTTCTTTTTTTGTTTTTGTTCTTCACTGATATCTTATACGTATTTCATTGGATTTAACATGACATAGTACTAATTTATTTTTAAATTTGTTTTAGTATGGCTATTAATTTTTGGATTAAGAATATTTCGTTCCCCAGCAAAAGTTTGCGAATTTTCAAAATTTCCCACATATTTAGTTAATTTTTTGTCCCTTGTACTGACCAGAAAATGGCCAGCAATTCTAAAAATGGAAAACGGGCTGCTATAAATTCCATATGAATTAGAAAGTGAGTAAAAATTATAAAAATAATAGCAAATGGGATGTACACGCCACAGATTTCGAGGCTGACTTGTTTACGCAAGGCTTTGTCAGTGAACACACGATTCTAGCAGCAGTTAGTGTTGGATGTCCATCCAACGGTCGACGTGTTTCTTCATCTCTGATCTTCCTGCTCCAGCCGCCTAAACTAGCACCGGCGGGACTGCCCGCTCCCTCCTCTTGTGGCCCGCTGTGATGCCGCGCAGGCTTCCCTGGCCCACCCTACTCCTTCCGCTGGCCTGGCCGCACGCAATCAACTGCCTCCTTATTACGCGAAAAAATGATTCCTCCCACTGACATCTGGGGCGCACCGGTTGGGAGGCTGACCTGTGGGCCTACTAAGTTGACGCGTACGCAGGGCTTGTCAACTTAGTCAACAAACGATTCTAGCAGAAGTAACCGTTGTATTTGAATCGAACGGTCCTCCTGCTTCTTCAATCGCAGCTCTTCTTGCACCAGCCGCCCAAACCAGCGCCGGGGAGACCGCCTGCTCATGCCCCCAATGGCCGGCTGTGCTGCCGATGAGGCCTCATTGCCCCCTACTACTCCCACCGCTAGCCAGGCCCTACGGCAAGGGCAGCCTCACACCGCAGCCGAACCAGTGAACCCTCGTCCTCCTCTCTGCATGGGCATCCACTGCCGCGTCTTCCCCGGCTCCGCGTCGTCCCATTCCCAGGCCTCACCGTCGTCCACCGCCTTGGTGCTCTCGGCGTGGCGTGGTCAACGTGGTCAACGACATTCCATCGGAATAGTACTGTACGTGGAGAGGCTAATAGCTGGGTCCACGGCCACAACGCAGTTTTTTTGTGATTTGCCAAGTAAGTCGCTTTGTCAGGCCTGTTGGGCTGCAAATCTTTCAAGATGAGGAGAGCTTTCATTCGGCTGGCCAAGAAAATGGCCCATCAGTAATGAGAAATGGGCTGTACATTTTTAAAACACATCAAATCGGCAATTAGTTTCAAATATCTTTTTTTCACTTCGAGATTTGAAATTACATTAATTTTTATGCATGGATAATTTGTTAGATTTTGTATTGATATACATTTATTTTTAAAATCAGTTTGAATGTGAGTCGAAATTTCGGGATTGAAAACAGTTCGGACCGCACCGAAATATGCAAAATTTCGTATAATTTGTTAACCCTGCCACAATATGGGCTGTAATGCTAACAAAAAGAATATGGGTCCAAAAAACCTTAATAATTAGCAAATGGGATGTAAATTATTAGAAATAATGGCAGATGGGTTGTATGCTATTTTCCACAGATTTGAGGCTTTCCTAAAAAAAGGTTGATGCACAAGCAGTGACTATTGGATGGCCATTCAACATCCGTCGTGCTTCTTCAATCTCTACTCTTCCTGCTCTAGCCGCTCAAGCAGGCACCGACGGGACTGCCTGCTCCCTCCTCCCCGCGGCCAGCTCTGCTGCCGCGCAGGCCTCACCGCCCCACCGTACTCCCATCGCTGGCCTAGCCATCCCTCTACTCACCCACACCTGCTGTTGTTCTTCGGCAGTGGCAGACGAACCAGTAAACCCTCGTACAGTCGTACTGCCATCCGCGTGGGAAACAACTACCGAGTCTTCCCTGCCTCCGTGTCGTTCCCTTCCTAGGCCTCGCCGTCGTCCACCGCCCTGGTGCTCTCGGCGCGGCCTGGTCAACGTGGTCAACGACCAACATGCATATGAAGTGAACTTTACGTGGAGAGGCCGACAGCTGGGTCCACGGCCGCACGCAAGGAAATGCCTCCTTATTACGCGCAAAATAATGATTCCTCCACCTGACATTAGGGACCCACCGAAAGGGCCACTGTATTTCGTGGAAAAAACGTTACCGCCGCTGACAGCTCGGACCCACCAGCTATATCTTCGCACGCAAGGAAGTGCCTCCTTATTACGCACAAAAAAAATGAATACTCCCCCTGTTAGCTGGGACCCAGTATAGTGGCAGGCTGACTTGTGGGCCTACTAAGTTGACGGGGACGGAGGACTTTGTCAACTTAGTCAATATGCACGATTCTAGCTCCAGTGACCGTACGATGTCCATCCAATGGCTATAGTGCTTCTTCAACCTCTGGTCTTCTTGCTCCAGCCGCCCAAACCAGCGCCGGTCGTGCCTCGTGCTCCTGCCTCCCGTGGCCGGCTGCGATGCAGCGGAGGCCTCACCGCCCCCTACTACTCCCACCGCTGGCTAGGCCATCCCTCTACTCACCCACACCCCCTGTTATTCTGCAGTGAAGGCAGCCTCACACCGCAGCGAACCAGTGAACCCTCGTACTCCTCTATGCGTGGGCATCCACTGCTGCGTCTTCCCCGGCTCCGTGTCGTCCCCTTCCTAGGCCTCACCGTCATCCACCGACCTGGTGCTCTCGGCGCGGCATGGTCAACGTGGTCAAGGAACGGCTTCCATCGGACGTGGACTGCACGTGGAGAGGCTGACAGCTGGGTCCACGGCCGCAGCAAGGAAGTGCCTCCTTATTACGTGCAAAATAATTATTCCTCCACCTGACAGCGGGACCCACCAGACAGGCCACCGTATTTCGCCCCCTGACTGCTAGGACCCACCAGCTACATCTTCGCACGCAAGGAAGTGCCTGACAGTCGGGACCCACCTGGTCGAAGCGTACGTAGCATTGTCATTCTGGTCGCGAATGTGTATGTACATATATACTGGTCGATGTAGAGGCGGCCAGGGTGCAAGAAAGAAAATACGGCCACGTATGTGTACATACGGGCGGGGTCTCGAACGCCTACTCGCGCATACGTACGGCCAGGGCTCGTGTACATGGCTGGGTCGGAACAGAGAAATAGCATCGATGTCGTGTTCATGGGGAGGCAACGGAATGCGTCGTGTTCATGGGGAGGCAACGGAATGCGTCGTGTTCATAGGGAGGCAACGGAATGCGTCGTGTTCATCGGGAGGCAACGGAATGCTCCGTGTTCATGTGGAGGCAACATAATGCGTGGTGTTCATCGGGAGGGCTTGGACGAAACATGCGATGGAAAAGAGGCCTGTCGTACTGCAGAACGGAGGAAACAGCCTTGTGTTCGACCGGCCACGTTCGAAACGGGATCCTGTTGATCGGGAGGGGTCTGGCGTACCACAAAACGGAGGAAACGGACCTCCTACGGTCGAATCGGGGGTCCTGTTGATCAGGAGGGGTGTGGTGTACCGCAAAACGGAGGAAACAGACTTGTGTTGGATCACTAGGTCGAAACGGGGGTCCTGTTCATCGGGAGGGGTGTGGCGTACCGCAAAACGTGACTCCACGGGATACTGTTCATCTCCACCGTCGACCCCCTCCAGCCTCCACGAGCTACTGTTTATCCACCGTCGACCTCCTCCAGCCTCCACCTGCGACTATTCATCCACGGGCTCCTATTCATCCAGCCTCCACCGCGCGCTACTCCACTAGCTACTATTCAACCAGCCCTCTCCACGGGCTCCTGTTCAACCACCCCTCCACGGGCTACTGTTCATCCTGTCCTCCACTGTCTACTGTTCATCCTGACCTCCACGGGGTGGTCCTGTTCATCCAGCCCTCCACGGGGTCCTGTTCATCCAGCCCCAACCGACTCGATCGATCGGGGTCCTGTTCATCCACCCCCACCGGGAAATGTTCATCCAACCCCCCCGCAACGCTCACTGTTCATCCAGAGGCAGCATCGATCGGCTTTAGTTAGCAGCAGCAGCGAAGGAATTGCTCGATCGGGTTCAGTTAACAGCCATCGATCGATCGCTCGGGTTCACTAACACGTAGCCTCCAGTGCAATCGCTCGGGTTCAGTTAGAGCCCAATGCCTCGCTCGGGTTCAGTTAGAGCCAATGCCTCACACACACACGCGTATGTGTACGAGAGAAACGCGCATCGCTCGGCCCCCGACCTCCCACCGTAACCGGGAACTCCCCGAAATTTTCCTTGCCCTTGTTTCTACCACGGTTTTTTCCGTCATGGACGGCCCAAAGAATGTCATGCAGCTGCGTCTCCGGCCCGCCCAGGACGAAAAGCCCATTTTCTGTCATGATTTTTTGTCATAGAAGTAGGAGCCCACCACATCTATGATGATACCGGGGTTTGTCACAATTATCGTCATAGAAGTGTCATATGTATGACAGAAAAAAAATTCGTTCGGCCCAAAATGTCACGGATGTGTCTTTTTTTGTAGTGTATGTAACATTGCTACTAAGGATAAAACGATGGGGTCTATCTCTACATAGATAGATATTTTCTACATCATGTCATCGTTCTTATTGCATTACTCCATTTCTCCATGAACTTAATACACTAGATGCATGCTGGATAGCGGTCGATGTGTGGAGTAATAGTAGTAGATGCAGGCAGGAGTCGGTCTACTAATCTTGGACATGATGCCTATGTAATGATCATTGCCTAGATATCATCATGATTATTTGAATTTCTATCAATTGCCCAACAGTAATTTGTTTACCCACCGTTTGCTATTTTTCTCGAGAGAAGCCACTAGTGAAACCTACGACCACCGGGTCTCTTTCTCATACTATTTGCCTTTGCGGTCTATTTTCCTTTGCTTTTATTTTCAGATCTATTAAACCAAAAATACAAAAATACCTTGCTGCAATTTATTTTATTTGGCGTTCGATCTATCAATATTTCCAACTTTCTCCCGTCAACGCACCAATTTCTGGCACCGTTACCCGAAAGGGATTGACAACCCCTTTAACATGTCGGGTTGCGAGGATTTGTTATTTGTGTGCAGGGCCTATTTATGTTGCGTTTCTTGGTTCTCCTACTGGTTCGATAACCTTGGTTTCATATTTGAGCAAAATACCTACTGCCGCTATGGTGCATCATTGATACGTCTCCGTCGTATCTACTTTTCCAAACACTTTTGCCCTTGTTTTGGACTCTAACGTGCATGATTTGAATGGAACTAACCCGGACTGACGCTGTTTTCAGCAGAATTGCCATGGTGTTATTTATGTGTAGAAACAAAAGTTCTCGGAATGACCTGAAACTCCACGGAGATTATTTTTGGAAATAATAAAAAATACTGGCAAAGAATCAAGGCCAGGGGGCCCACACAATAGCCATGAGGGTGGGGGTGTGCCTGCCCCCCTAGGCGCGCCCCCTTGCCTCGTGGTCCTCCTGGAGCTCCACCGACCTCAACCTTGACTCCATATACTCGTGTTCAGGGAGAAAAAATAAAATAAGAAGGATTCATCGTGTTTTACAATATAGAGACGCCGCCAAGCCCTAAACTCTCTCGGGAGGGCTGATCTGGAGTCCGTTCGGGGCTCCAGAGAGGGGAATCCGTCGCCATCGTCATCATCAACCTTCCTCCATCACCAATTTCATGATGCTCGCCGCCGTGCGTGAGTAATTCCATCATAGGCTTGCTGGACGGTGATGGGTTGGATGAGATTTATCATGTAATCGAGTTAGTTTTGTTAGGGTTTGATCCCTAGTATCCACTATGTTCTGAGATTGATGTTGCTATGATTTTGCTATGCTTAATGCTTGTTACTAGGGCCTGAGTGCCAGGATTTCAGATCTGAACCTATTATGTTTTCATGAATAAATGTGAGTTTTTGATCCTATCTTGCAAGTCTATAGTCACCTACTATGTGTTATGATTCGGCAACCCCTAGGTGACAATAATCGGGACCACTCCCGATGATGATCGTAGTTTGAGGAGTTCATGTATTCACTATGTGCTAATGCTTTGGTCCGGTGCTCTATTAAAAGGAGGCCTTAATATCACTTAGTTTCCACTAGGACCCCGCTGCCACGGGAGGGTAGGACAAAAGATGTCATGCAAGTTCTTTTCCATAAGCACGTATGACTATATTCGGAATACATGCCTACATTACATTGATGAATTGGAGCTAGTTCTGTGTCACCCTAGGTTATGACTGTTACATGATCGATTGCATCCGACATAATTCTCTATCACCGATCCATTGCCTACGAGCTTTCCATATATTGTTCTTCGCTTATTTACTTTTCCGCTGCTATTGTTATCATCACTACAAAACACCAAAAATATTACTTTTGTTACCATTACCTTTTGCTACCGTTGTCACTACTATCATATTACTTTGCTACTAAATACTTTGCTGCAGATATTAAGTTTCCAGGTGTGGTTGAATTGACAACACAACTGCTAATACTTGAGAATATTCTTTGGCTCCCCTTGTGCTAAATCAATAAATTTGGGTTGAATACTCTACCCTCGAAAACTGTTGCAATCCCCTATACTTGTGGGTTATCAAGACTATTTTCTGGCGCCGTTGCCGGGGAGCATAGCTCTATTCTTTGAGTCACTTGGGATTTATATCTGCTGGTCACTATGAAGAACTTGAAAGACGCAAAAACAAAAATATATCCCTCAACTACGAGGGGAGGTAAGGAACTTCCATCTAGCTCTGCATTTGATTCACCTTTGATAACCCACAAGTATAGGGGATCGCAACAGTTTTCGAGGGTAGAGTATTCAGCCCAAATTTATTGATTCGACACAAGGAGAGCCAAAGAATATTCTCAAGTATTAGCAGCTGAGTTGTCAATTCAACCACACCTGGAAACTTAGTATCTATAGCAAAGTGTTTAGTAGCAAAGTAATATGATAGTAGTGGTAACGGTAGCAAAAGGTAACAATAGTAAAAGTAATGTTTTTGGTATTTTGTACTTATGATAGCAATAGCAACGGAAAAGTAAATAAGCGAAGAACAATATATGGAAAGCTCGTAGGCAATGGATCGGTGATGGAGAATTATGCCGGATGTGGTTCATCATGTAACAATCATAACCTAGGGTGACACAGAACTAGCTCCAGTTCATCAATGTAATGTAGGCATGTATTCCGAATATAGTCATACGTGCTTATGGAAAAGAACTTGCATGACATCTTTTGTCCTACCCTCCTGTGGCAGGGGGGTCCTTACGGAAACTAAGGGATATTAAGGCCTCCTTTTAATAGAGTACTAGAACAAAGCATTAACACATAGTGAATACATGAACTCCTCAAACTACGGTCATCACTGGTAAGTATCCCGATTATTGTCACTTCGGGGTTAACGGATCATAACACATAATAGGTGACTATAGACTTGCAAGATAGGATCAAGAACTCTCATATATTGATGAAAACATAATAGGTTCAGATCTAAAATCATGGCACTCGGGCCCTAGTGACAAGCATTAAGCATAA
The DNA here is from genome assembly GCF_018294505.1 of Triticum aestivum. Taxonomy (NCBI): domain Eukaryota; kingdom Viridiplantae; phylum Streptophyta; class Magnoliopsida; order Poales; family Poaceae; genus Triticum; species Triticum aestivum. The sequence goes on along the minus strand of NC_057794.1, from coordinate 494,585,052 downwards.
CAAAGTCATAGCAACATCAATCTCAGAACATAGTGGATACTAGGGATCAAACCCTAAGAAAACAAACTCAATTACATGATAGATCCCATCCAACCCATCACCGTCCAGCAATCCTACGATGGAATTACTCAAGCACGGCGGTGTGCATCATGAAATTGGTGATGGAGGATGGTTGATGATGATGATGGCGACGGATTCCCCTCTCCGGAGCCCCGAACGGACTCCAGATCAGCCCTCCTGAGAGGTTTTAGGGCTTGGCGGTGGCTCCGTATCATAAAACACGATGAATTCTTCTCTCCGGTTTTTTTCTCCCGAAACCAAATATATAGAGTTGGAGTTGAGGTCGGAGAAGCTCCAGGGGGCCCACGAGGTAGGGGGCGCACCCTAGGGGGCAGGCGCGCCCCCACCCTCATGGATAGGTAGTGGGCCCCCTGGCCTTCATCTTTTCCAAGGATTTTTTATTATTTCCTAAAAGTTGTTCTGTGAAGTTTCAGGTCATTCCGAGAACTTTTGTTTCTGCACATAAATAACACCATGGTAATTCTGCTAAAAACAGCGTCAGTCCGGGTTAGTTCCATTCAAATCATGCAATTTAGAGTCCAAAACAAGGGCAAAAGTGTTTGGAAAAGTAGATACGACGGAGACATATCAACTCCCCCAAGCTTAAACCTTTGCTTGTCCTCAAACAATTCAGTTGATAAACTGAAAGTGATAAAGAAAAAACTTTTACAAACTATGTTTGCTCTTGTTGCTGCAAATATGTAAAGCCGGCATTCAAGTTTTCATCAAAGATTATAACTAACCACATTCACAATAACGCTTAGGTCTCAAGTTTACTCATATCAATGGCATAATCAACTAGCGAGCAATAATAATAAATCTCGGATGACAACACTTTGTCAAAACAATCATAATATGATATAACAAGATGGTATCTTGCTAGCCCTTTCTGAGACCGCAAAACATAAATGCAGAGCACCTTTAAAGATCAAGGATTGACTAGACATTGTAATTCATGGTAAAAGAGATCCAGTCAAGTCATACTCAATGTAAACTAACAGTAATGAATGCAAATGACAGCGGTGCTCTCCAACTGGTGCTTTTTAATAACAGGATGATGACTCAGCATAAAAGTAAATAGATAGGCCCTTCGCAGAGGGAAGCAGGGATTTGTAGCGGTGCCAGAGCTTGGTTTTGAAATAGAGGTGAATAATATTTTGAGCGGTATACTTTCATTGTCAACATAACAACCAAGAGATGGCAATATCTTCCATGCTACACACATTATAGGCGGTTCCCAAACAGAATGGTAAAGTTTATACTCCCCCTCCACCAACAAGCATCAATCCATGGCTTGCTCAAAACAATGAGCGCCTCCAACTAACAAGAGTCCCAGGGGGAGTTTTGTTTGCAATTATTTTGATTTAGTTTGCATAAAGCATGGGACTGGGCATCCCGGTGACAAGACACTTTCTCGTGAGTGAGGAGCGGAGTCCACTCCTCTTGAGAATAACCCACCTAACATGGAAGATATAGACAACCCTAGTTGATACATGAGCTATTTGAGCATACAAAACATGATATTTATTTGAAGGTTTAGAGTTTGGCGCATTCAAATTTACTTGGAACGGCAGGTAGATACCGTATATAGGTAGGTACGATGTAATCATATGGAATAACTTTGGGGTTTATGGAGTTGGATGCACAAGCAGTATTCCCACTTAGTACAGGTGAAGGTTAGCAAAAGACTAGGAAGCGACCAGCTAGAGAGCGACAACAGTCATGAACATGCATTAAAATTAATCAACACCGAATGCAAGCATGAGTAGGATATAATCTACCATGAACATAAATATCGTGAAGGCTATGTCGATTTTGTTTCAACTACATGCGCAAACATGCGCCAAGTCAAGTCACTTAAATCATTCAGAGGAGGATACCACCCTACCATACCACATCACACCCATTTTAATAGCATGTTGGCACGCAAGATAAACCATTATAAGATCCTAGCTAATCAATCATGGCACAAGAAACTATGATCTCTAGTTGTCATTGCAAACATGTTTATTCATAATAAGATGAATCAGGAACGATGAACTAATCATATTTACAAAAACAAAAGAGGTCGAGTTCATACCAACTTTGCTCATCTCAGTCAGTCCATCATATAATCATCATTATTGCCTTTCACTTGCATGACCGAACGATGTGGATAATAATAATAGTGCACGTGCATTGGACTAAGCTAGAATCTACAAGCATTCAATAAACAGGAGAAGACAAGGCAATATGGGCTCTTTTGTCAGATCAACAATAATGCATATAAGAGCCACTTCAACAATTTAATTATGGTCTTCTCCTATCAACCCCCAAAGAAAAGAAAAGAAATAAAACTATTTACTCGGGAGAGCTCCCAACAAGTAAAATAAGAACAGGAAATCTTTTTGGGTTTTCTTTTTTAATTACTACTACAGGCATGGAAAGTAAACTAATTAAAAGCTACAACTAATTTTTTGGTTTTTCTTAAGGTTTATTAAACACACAAGAATAAAACATAAAAAGGAAATAAACTAGCATGGATGATACAATGAAAAAGTATGAGCACCGACATCTAGCAATAAGTGTGTGAACATGTATATAATGTTGGTGAGAAATACGTACTCCCCCAAGCTTAGGCTTTTGGCCTAAGTTGTTCTATGGCCACGGCTGGCCTGGTGGATATCCATAATAGTAGTTGGGGTTGTACTGTGAAGAAGAAGAAAACTCCGATTGCCACTGGTCGGCAATCATCTCCGGATCCCACTGGTAATTGGACTGTCGTGGAGGATCAACTTGTGGTTCTGGCTCTGGCTCTGTGGCTGATGTAGGGTTCAGATAGGCGTGAATAGCCTCTAACAGAACAAGGTACTGGCCTGCAGATAAATCAAGCAAGGAAGGAGCAGGCAGGGTAATAGTCTCAGGATGGTGTTTATCAAAGAACAATTTGTATTTAAGCTCTCCTTCTATATTCTTAACAATAAAATCATGTGCCACCATACTCTTATAATCTAAATAAACACTAGGAAGCACTTTTTCTTCCTTCTCATAATGCCTAATAGGTATATTAAAGTGTGCAGCTAGGCGTGAAGCATAGATGCCTCCAAAGATGGGGCCCTTTGTACGGTTCAGACTTAACCGTTAAGCAATAATGCCGCCCATACTAACAGAGTTATCATTGAATAAACCATGGAGCAAAATAATAATATCAGGAACACTAAGGTTTCCACAGTTTCCGCGACCAATTAAGCAACGACTAGCAAATAATGCAAAATAGCCTAAAACAGGAAAATGTATGCTAGTGATTCGTGCATCGGAAACCTTCCTCGTTTCCCCTACAGTGATGACATCAATAAACCCATCCACATCGCTGCAATGTGGTTCCTCTATCGTGCCCTCGAAACGGACCAAACAAACCCGACAAAAATCATAAAGTGACATCTCCTTATGCTCATCATATAAATAAAACTCCACCATAGGTGGTGAGCTCCTAGAATGGAAATGAAAGTTTTGCACAAAGATATTTGTGAGTAAGAGATACTGATCGCGTTGGTTGTTGTCGGGTGGTAGGTGCGACATATGCCAACGAGTCGCTTATCATTGTGGGAGCCAATAAGACATCGCCGGTGCCTGGAAACGGGATGAGGCGAAGACATGTACGCCGGCGAATCTTACCCAACTTCGAGGCTCTCCGTGGAGATAACACCCCTACTACTGCTCTGCGGGATCTCCGCATGATCACTAGATGAATAAGTAGCTACACGATGCTCCTTGAGCTGTTTGGCGAGAGGAGGAAGAAGGGCAAGGCTTGCTCTCTTCTCCTCCCTACGTGGTGTCTAAAACTAGCCGAGATCGATCTCTTTTGCATGGATGCCCCGGGGGGTTTATATAGGCCTACCCCCCGGGGGTACAATGGTAATCCGGCTGGGCGCGGGGCCCAGCCATTTGTGTCTACGCTCTCCGGCTTCTGCGCCGGCTGCTGGGGCCCGCCAGCTTGTGGGTCCCGCCGGCTGCCGGCTCCTTGGTCGACAGGCAGGCCCCACTGTCCAGGGCCTTGTCGGCGGCTGGTTACTGTTGCTTAATCTTGGTGACGAGGGCTTCGCCGAGGTGGGCATGGCTACAGTGCCGCCGCCCGGCGGGCGATCGCTGTAGCCTCACCGCGTCGTGTCTCCTTAATGGGGCGTCTTCTTCGAGGGAGGTGGCAAGCCGGCTGTGGGGAGCCGGCTCTATCTTGGGCCGACTGGGGGAGGCCTGGCTGCCTTCGGGTGTCTCTCTGCCCAAAGGGGCCCATCGCCCGTGGGCCGCGCCGGCGGTCCGTCGTGGTTGACATCAGGGTCATCGTGGCAACAGTGCCGCGCCGGACGGGTCATGGCCACCCATACGACGCACTGTGCCAGGCGTGCTCCGGGATTCGGGGGTGGCAGGCTTCACTGTAGCCACGCCCCGTCACATCGCCGTTATGTGGATGCAGACTTCGAGGGTATGATCTTGACCGCTTTATGGGAGCCGGCTTCCTGGAGTCGGCCCTCTCGCGGCCGGCTTCTCGGAGCCGACCCTTCCCGCGGCGTTTCTTCATGAGGGCTGAAGTCGGGCCGCCTTCCGATAGCCGGCCTAGAGACAACCGGCAAGGGGAAGGCGGCCCTGTGTCTTGGATTCTTGAGGGCCAAATCGGCTCGTAATTTTTTCTGAAGGGCTAGGGGGAGCCGGCTAGGCTACCCATGGTTATTTACTCCGACAGTATTCCCCGAAGCTGATCGAGCATCGAGGCGGACAAAGGGACGAGAAGCTAGGTCAGCTTCCTATCCCGAGGGGCCGGTTTTTGCGTGCGCGCGCCGTCTACGGAAAGCTCCGTTTCTTGTAGGCGGGAACGTGGGTCGCCCTGCAAGCTGACCCCGCGCCATTCCACGGGCCACGTGGGGAGGAAGTCCTGCCAACGCACGCGCATGACGGGACGCCGCCACAGGCCCGGGCCCGCCACTCGCGGGCCTCGGTCCGAGCGCGGATCTTCTGCGGCCCACATGGACTGCTCGCCTCCCCGCAGCGGTTTTATTCTGCCATCAAGGCGCAGTTGATCCCCATGTTCCCCCACGCTGTGCCTCCTCGGCTCCGCCGCGCGGTCTATAAGTAGGAGGAGGAGGGGGAGCGGCAGAGGCTCGCGCGCTCTCCCTCACTCCGCCCCTTCTCGCCCTCCTTCTTCTTCTCTTCGCCGCAACAACTCTTCGCAGCGCCGTTCCGCTGTCGCTTCGTCTTGCTCCCCGCCGCGGCAACCCTTTGCCGCACCGTTTCGCCGTCGCTTCGTCTTGCTCCCTGCCGCATTGTTCCCATGGCGTTGTCGAGCTCGTGGGATGGCTCCAACGTCCACGAGGACCACGTCGAGTTCCTCCGCCGGACGCGGCGTCTGCCCGGCGAGAACCTAGTGCGGGTTCGTCAAGCGCCGGCGAGGGAGATTTCGCCGGCACCGGAGGAGGGCGAGCGGGTGGTCTTCCACTCGCACTGCCTGTGCGGCTTCGGCCTCCCGGTGAGCAGATTCCTTCGAGCATTCCTCGAATTCTACCACCTCCAGCCGCATCACCTCACGCCCAACGCGGTGATGCTGCTGTCGGCCTTTGTCACCCTGTGCGAGGGTTTTCTTGGAGTTCTCCCCACTCTCGAGCTCTAGGGGGAGTTCTTCCAAAGCAAGCTCGGCACCGTCGTCGCGGGCGTGCCCGCCCCCTGCGGAGCCTTCATTGCCATGAGGCGGGCGAGCGAGAACAATCCGTTCCCGTCCATTCCGCTGATCCAGTCGGTGAAGCTTTGGCAGAAGTCTTTTTTTTATGTGAAGAACGTCGCCCAGCAAGGCGACTACATCAACCTGCCGGCTTACGTAGCCGGCCCGCCGGCTGGGAGGCAACCTTCGTGGAGCTACCGGGCCAGGTCGCTGTCTCAGGCCGGGAACGCAGCCGTCTCCCGGCTTCGGGTGATGATCCAGTCAGTGGGCCTGACCGGGGCCGACTTGGTGGCCGCCTTCGTGGAGCGCCGGGTTCTTCCGCTCCAAGGCCGGCCTCACATGATCTGCCAGATGAGCGGCCGCTTCGACCCGTGCTGGCTGAGCACCAGGGAGATGCCTCACGCAGAGGTGTCTTACATGGTGAATTACATCTCCAACTGCCAGCTCGCCGAGGATTGGCGATACGGCAAGGAGCCGTATTCCCGCGCCAACCCTCCGCCTTCCGTAAGCTCTTTCTTCTTTTCTTCCTTTTTGTAGCCGTCCTCATGATAGCCAACTCTTGATCAATTGGTTTGCTTTTAGTAGAACCCTCTTCTTCCGCCGACAGCCGGGGCCGCGGGGGTAGAGCGCGAGCTCCTCCCCGATCGCACGGTGGACGACGCCGACGATCCGGACCTGGGAGCGGCCGCCATGGAAGACGCCATCATGGGGGAAGGTGACGAGGCCGGAGACGCGGGACTCGGGGCCATCTTCCAAGACTGGCCGGACGACGACGAGGTCGAAGTCACCCCACACCGCCAGCCGGCGCCTGATCATCAAGGCGTGGGCTCGTCCGCCATGCCGGCTGCCCGTGGCGGCGCGCAGAAGCGCCGGGCCGCATCGACCTTCTTCGGCAGCCGGCCGAAGAAATCCAAGGTTTCCACGGCGGCGACCAAGCGGGATGAGGCGGCCACGAAGGCGGCCCGCTTCCGCAAGGTGGTGAAGCAGCCGCAGGCGGTCTCTGCGTAAGTCGTTGAATGTCTTGCGTATATATTTTTTTTTGTCTTTTTCGTCCGAAGCTCTTCTAAACCTTTCTTTTCTTGCCGGACAGGGCGCCGCTTTCTCTCGAGCGAGGTCCTGGCGGCTCCGTAGTCGGGCCGACTGGAGGGTCCTCAAGCTCCCGCCGCGTGGACCCCCGCGCCGACCTTATGGAGGCCACGTAGCGAAACGCGCGGGAGGCGCGGGAGGAGCGGGAGGCGGCGGAGCGAAGGACCGCCCAGGCGATGAAGGAGCAGGCCGACGCGGCGGCCAAGGCCCGTGCGAAAGCGGCAACCGCGGAGACGGAGGCGGAGGCCTCGCACAACCGGCCTCCGCTGCTCGTTGTTCCCCTCCGCGCCGTGGCCCCCAACATTCCCGTGCCCCCGTCGGAGGAGGTCGACCAAGGCCCGCCGGTGATGGAGGGGCGGGAGGACCACGTGATCTTCGTGGAGGGGGCGTCGCAGACGGTGCCCACTGGAGCGGGCCAAAGCGGCCAATCAGCTGCGGCGCCAGAGCAGCCGTCCAGGGGCGAGCCAGAAGTAGGGGCCGGCCTCGAGGTGCAGCCGGCATTGCGCCGGCGCGCAGGGGGTGGCGCCTCCGCGCCGGAACCGCACTGAGCAGTGGGCGCCAGCCAGACGGTGGAGGCCCTGGAGGTGGCCCGCGCTAGTACATCCGAGTGGACTCCCAGCGGGGGGACGGGCGAGCTGAACGCGGCGGCCCAGGAGGTCCGGAACCGGCTTCAAGCTCAGGCCGCCTCGCTACAGCGGGCCGTCATCCGGGTGACTCTTCTGGCCTTGGTTATTTTGTTCTTTTGGTTTCTTCCGTGGGGGCGCGTCAGCGCACCCACTGGGTGTAGTCCCCGAGTTCCGAGCCGGCTGTTGTGCAGGCGGCTTGGAACTTACTAGGTTCTGACAACTTAACTTATCCTTGCTTCCTGTATAATCTTTCAGGAGTATCACAACCTCCTTGCAACCGCCTTCAACTCCCAGGCTCAGGAGCTGGGCAGGAGAATCGAGGACCTGACCAGCAGCCGGAGTGCGTATTTGTTTCGTTCATCTCCTGTGGGGGCGCGTCAGCGCACCCACTGGGTGTAGTCCCCGAGATTCGGGCCGACTGCTGAGCAGCCAGGTCGGATCTTCCTTGACGACTTCACCTTATTAATTTCCTTTGTCTTCATGCTTGCAGGAGCCAATGCCAACTTGAAGGAGCAGCTCAGCGGGGCCTAGGCTGCCCTTCGCGCCAAGGAAGCCGAGTACAGCGCCTTGGTCCTGGAGCGTGACCGCCTGGTCAAGAAATTGGCCGACCAGGAGGAGAGCCATAAGGCGGCCCTGAAGAAGGCGCAGGACAACAAGGACGCCCTGAAGGCCGAGTTCGAGACCGAAGCGGCGGGCTGGGCTGAAGCGAAGCAGGCGCTGAGCGAGGGCTTCAACCGTATTGAGGATCTGATCGACAGTAAGCCGACTTCTTCACTCCCTGCTTGCCCTTTGATCCTTGATTTGTGTTCTGACTTGTGCTACTTTTTGTTCTCTGTGCAGACTACTTTGCCGGCTACTCTGTCTTCGCCACCCAATCCATCGACGCCCATCGCGAGGCACGCCGATAGGCGGGGGCTGAAATCGCGTCGGACGCAAGCCGGACGCTCGAGGAGCAGCTCTTGGCGGCCCAAGCCCGGCTGCAGACGGCTCACCGTATGCTCCGCCGCCTCCAGCGCGCCGGGGCGCAGGTGTTGGCCGCCCTCTGGCCAAGCGAGACGATTCCCCGCACCCCGAATCGGACTGCCGACTGGCTGGAGGTGGCGGTTGGCCGCTTTGAGGCCTGGAAAGCGTCGGCAGCCCGGCTTGGAGCTGGGCGGGCGCTGGAGTTCGTCCGAGCCTGGTATCCGGGGCTGAACCTGGACCAGCTGCGCACCTGGCGGCTGGAGGCCGACGAAGAGTTGGAGGAGGTGCGGCCGGCTATCGCTCAGCGCGCTTCGACGATCGCCGAGTGTACTGACATCAGCGTCTTCGCTCCTGAGATCAATGACGACGGTGTTGCCCAGCCGGAGGAGTGGTTCGGGCTGGACCCGGCAGCGGGTGAAGACTCGGCAGAGGAGATCGCCTCCAGCGATGAAGGCGAAGACGACGAAGGAGAGGAAGGCGAAGACGTTGAGCCGACTGGTGAAGCGGGCAGCCAGCCTCAGCCTGATCGTGCCTCCGGCAACAAGGCGCGTGCTAGCGCGCCCTCTGCGGAGAGGCGGTGATCATGCCGAGGTTCGCCAGCCGGCCACTCCTCCAGCCGGCACTGCCATCTCCACCAACCTACCTGACTCGCCAGTCGCTCCCTTGGCCTAGTCTGCCGTCCTTGTTTTTTCCTGCTTGTTGCCTTTTGAACAACTTTATTAAACTTGCGCAGTTCCACCCACTGGGGATGTATTCGAACTATGTTGAATGCTGGCCTTTTGAAGGTCTTTTATGTAAATATTATTGTGTGTTTGGTTTCCATTCATGTATGCTTTTTATCCTTAGGCTGTTTCCTTTGCTGCCTTCCCGTTCTAGGAAGGCAAGTACTCGAGCTTTCTTAGATTGGAGCGAGGTGAATGGAAGCCGGCTACTCTGGTAGCCGGTCGGCGGTGGGAGAAAAACCGGCTTTTGTTATATTAGTCCGTTAGTCCCTAGCCGTTTTTCGTGTGGGCACCCGTTCCTGCCTTTAACTCTTGCCAGCCGGACAGCCGGTTCTTCGAACTGCGACTTTTGGCAAGAGAAGGCTTGGGAGCCGGCACACTACTTGTCTGACTGTGGGTTGGACTTCTAATATAACTCCAGGCGGCCAGTCCCCGGGCCGACTAGTCGAACCCGGTGCCGGATGGAAAAAGTGAATGCAATGACAAGGCCATAAGCATGATACTTTTCATTCATAGATAAAAGATGGCAGTCCCCGAGCTCTCCTCGGGGGGCCTATTGTCTCGTACTTAGTACAAAAGTTATTGTGATACATACCGCATTTCAACTGTAAAACCTTCGGAGGAGGTTGGCGTTCCATGGTCGTTCCGACTCCTTGCCGGAGTCGTCTCTCTTTCGTGCCTTCGGCTTCTGCGCGTCGATCAGGTAGTAGGAGTCGTTGCCTAAGGCTCTGCTGATGACGAAGGGGCCCTCCCAAGGGGCCGAGAGCTTGTGCTGGCCGGCTGTTCGCTGGATCAGCCGGAGCACAAGATCGCCCTCTTGGAAGGATCTTGGCTTGACCTTCCGGTTGTGGTAGCGGGGCAGGCTTTGCTGATAGATAGCGGACCGGCTGAGGGCTAACAGCCGGCCTTCTTCCAGCAGGTCGACGCCGTCTTCTCATGCTTCCTTGGCCTCGGCTTCCGTGTAGATGGTCACCCGAGGCGAGTCGAACTCGATGTCAGTTGGGATGACCGCCTCGGCACCATATACGAGGAAGAAAGGAGTGAAGCCGGTTGACTTGTTTGGTGTAGTGCGCAGACTCCAGAGGACAGCCGGCAGCTCATCGAGCCAACAACCGGCTGAACGCTCCAGTGGTACGATCAGTCGGGGCTTGATGCCGGAAAGGATGAGGCCGTTGGCTCGCTCGACCTGGCCGTTTGACTGCGGGTGGGCAACGGACGCTAGGTCCAACCGGATGCCTTGCGTCGCGCAGAAACGTGCCAAGGCTCCCTTGGCAAAATTTGTGCCATTGTCGGTGATGATGCTGTGTGGTACGCCATACCGAGTTGTTATATCTGCGATAAATGTCACGGCAGTCGGCCCATTCAGCTTCTTGATCGGCTTTGCCTCAATCCATTTGGTGAATTTGTCCACGGCGACAAGCAGATGTGTCATGCCGCCGCGCGCCGTTTTGAATGGGCCCACCATGTCCAGTCCCCAAACGGCGAAGGGCCAAGTGAGGGGAATGGTCTTGAGTGCTGAAGCCGGCATGTGTTGCTTGGAGTTGAAGAGTTGGCACCCTTTGCAATGTTTAACTAACTCCTTGGCATCATCCAAAGCAGTCGGCCAAAAGAAACCATGGCGGAAGGCTTTGGCGACGAGTGATCTTGAGGCCGCATGGTGGCCGCATTCTCCTTGGTGGATGTCTCTGAGGATTGCAATGCCCTTCTCTTGCTCGACGCATCGCTGGAGGACCCCAGTGACACTGCGCTTGACGAGTTCTCTGTTGACGATTGTGTATGCTCCGGCTCGGCGTTGGACTTGTCTTGCCTCTACTTCGTCAGCCGGCAGATCTTGGTTTATTAGGAAGTTGAGGATGGATTGAGCCCATGATGGAGCTGCGACCTCTTCTATTGCCAAAACGGCTACTGCGACCAGGGCGGGCGGGCTGGGCGGTGAAATGCTTGAGTCGGCCGCCGCCTGCTGTGTTGGTGTAGTCTCCGGGCCGACTACCGCAGTCCCCGAGCCGGGTGTGGCAGTCCCCAGGTCGGGCGTAACTACGGAAGTCCCCGAGCCGCCTGCTGATGCCCCCTGGCCGACTATCGAAGTCCCCGGGTCGCCTGCTTGGTTCTTCGAGCCGGACCCGGCCGCGTCGGGGTCAGGCGGCACGAAGATGGAATCGGACTCTGGAGACGGCTTGATAGACGGCTTGAGGAGGCGTTGTAGAGAGACACCGGTTGGTATTGCTTGCCGAGTGGAGCCTATTCGAGCCAGGGCATCAGCTGGCTCGTTGTCGGCTCGTGGTACGTGGAGGAACTCGCATCCTTCAAAATACCCACTGATCTGCTGAACGAGGAAGCGGTAGCTTGCCATATTTGCGTCCTTGGCATCCCAGTCGCCGGATGATTGCTGGACCACCAAGTCCGAGTCGCCATAACATAGGATCCGGCGAATGCCGAGTTCTTTGGCAAGCCGGAGCCCGTGTATGAGCGCCTCGTACTCGGCCACGTTGTTGGAGGCGGCAAAGTGAATTTGCAGCGTGTATCTGAGCTTGTCCCCTTTGGGAGAGGTGAGGATGACGCCGGCTCCCAAGCCGGTGCGCATCTTGGACCCATCGAAATGCATGCGCCAATGAGTGGAGTCGGGAGCCGGCGGTAGGTACTGGGTCTCGGCCCAGTCGACGAGGAAGTCGGCCAATGCTTGGGACTTGATGGCGGTGCGAGGCTGGTAGAAGATCGTGTAGGGGGCCAGCTCGATGGCCCATTTCGCCACCCGGCCGGATGCATCCCGGCTGCCTATGATCTCGGCCAGCGGGGCGGTGCATACAACCGTGATGGGATGCTCTTGGAAGTAGGGCTTCAGCTTCTTGGCGGCGAAGTACACGCCGTAGCACATCTTCTGGTAGTGCGGGTAGTTCTGCTTCGAGGTAGATAGCACCTCGCTCAAATAGTACACCGGCCTCTGGACCGGCTGGGCTCGGCCTTCTTCTGGGCGCTGGACTACGATGACGGTGCTGACCACCCGGCTGGTTGCGGCGATGTAGAGGAGCATGGGCTCTTTCTCAGTCGGCGCCGCCAGGACAGGCGGCGTGGCCAGCATCTTCTTCAGCTCGTGAAAAGCTTGGTCGGCTTGGTCATTCCACTCGAAGTGGTTGGTCTTCTTCATGAGGCGGTAGAGGGGAAGAGCTTTCTCTCCGAGCCGGCTGATGAAGCGGTTCAGGGAGGCCAAGCATCCGGTAAACTTCTGGACGTCTCGAAGTTTGGTGGGAATCGCCATTCTCTCAATGGCCTTGATCTTTACTGGGTTGCATTCGATGCCGCGTTCGGAGACCAGGAAGCCTAGGAGCTGGCCGGCTGGCACTCCGAACACGCATTTCTCGGGGTTAAGCTTGATTTGGAACCGGCGTAGGTTCTCAAATGTTTCCTTGAGGTCTTCCAGCAAGGTGCCGCGCTTCTCCGTCTTCACCACAATGTCGTCTACGTAGACGTGGGCATTTCTGCCGAGTTGCTTGAGGAGGCACTTCTGCATGCAACGCTGAAAAGTGGCACCGGCATTTCTCAAGCCGAATGTCATAGTCAGGTAGCAGAAGGCTCCGAATGGCGTGATGAAGGCGGTCTTCAGGCGGTCTGCCGGATCTAACTTTATCTGGTGATACCCTGAGTAAGCATCCAAGAAACTCAACAGCTCGCATCCGGCCGTGGAGTCTATCACTTGGTCAATCCTTGGCAGGGCAAAGGGATCTTTGGGGCAGGCCTTGTTGAGGCTCGTGTAGTCTATACACATGCGCCACTTGTTGTTCTTCTTTAGCACGAGGACCGGGTTAGCGAGCCACTCTGGAAAGAAAACTTCCATAATAAAGCCGGCTGCCAGAAGCCGGGCTATCTCCTCTCCCACAATCCTGCGTTTCTCCTCCGACAGTCGGCGGAGGGGTTGTTTGACCGGCTTTGCGTCTTCTCGGACGTGTAGTTTGTGCTCGGCGAATTCCTTCGGAACACCCGGCATGTCCTTGGGGGACCATGCAAAGATGTCCCGATTCTCACGGAGGAAATCGGCGAGCTCGCCTTCCTATTTGCTGTTTAGGTTTGCCCCGATGACGGCAAACCTCTCTGGGTGCTCGGGGTCAAGAGGTATCTTCTTCGTCTCCTTGGCCGGCTGGAAAGATCCTTGAGCATCATGCTCCTTGGGATCGGGGGACAAGGCCGACTGCTTGCCGGCCATGGCCACGACTCGGTCCATCATCTTCTTTTCTTCGGCAATCACAAGGGACTCGGCCAGCCGGCTGCTGGCTGCTGCGCACTCAGAGGACTTCTTGTAATCGCCGGCTACGGTGATGACGCCTTTGGTGCTCGGTATCTTCATCTTGAGGTATGCATAGTGGGGAACTGCCATGAACCTGGCCAAGGCAGGTCGGCCAAGCAATGCATGGTAGGGGCTCTCCAGGTCCACCACTTCAAACCAGATCGCCTCCCGGCGGAAATGCTCCTTGTCCCCAAAAAGTACATCAATCTTGATCTTGCCAATGGGGGCGCAGGACAAGCCGGGTACGATGCCATGGAACACAGTCCGAGTAGGCATGAGTTGCTTCGTCTTGACATTCAGCTTCTCCATGGTGTCACGGTACAGGATGTTGATGCTGCTCCCGCCGTCTATCAGCACGCGGGAGAAACGGGCAGCGCGTCTATCCGTTGCAAGGGTGGCATCCAAAACCAACGCATAAGAGCCGGGAGACGGCATCACCTCTGGGTGGTCGGTCCGGCTCCAGCTGATAGGTTTTTCTGACCAGTGCATGTGCTCGGCGGGGTTGGCAGCAACCATGCTGACTTCTTGGTGCTCTCGGCGTTTGCTGCGCCGGTCTTCGGGCTGGCTCGTAAAGATGACATAGGCGGCATGCTCGTCGGGGAACTCATCGTGCACGGCTCCGACTGTGGGCCGAGCGGCCGGCGGCTGCGGAGCCGGAGGCGGCGGACCGGCAGGCGGAGGCGGTGCGAGCCCTTCGCCTTTGGAGATTCGGGTGAGCCAGTGGCACTTCCGGGTCGTGTGGTTGGACGGCTTCGCGCCGCTGTGGAACTTGCACGGGGCGTCGAGAGTCTGTTCGTAGGAGAAGGCCGGCTGCCAAGCCGGCTTGCCGCCCCTCTGCTTCTTGGGTGCGGGCCGCGCTTCGGGCTGCTCGTCTTCGACTGTTGCCACCTGCCGACTGGTGGAGGGCGGCACGGGGCCCTTGCGCTTGTGGTCGTTCTGGTGTGGGCGTCGGCTGGAGTCCCCAGCCGGCGTCTTGGGCGCCGGGTTGAGTACCTTTCCGGACGCGTCTACCCGGAGTTCGGTCTTCATCGAGGAGTCGGCGGTGGCGTACTTGTCCGCTATGACCAGAAGCTCGTCGAGGGTAGTCGGCTCGTCGCAGAGGAGCTTGTGCTTGAGGAGGGTGCCTTCTCGGCACCCGGCAGTGAAGTATTCTATGGCTTGCACCTCGTGCACCCCTTCGCAAGAGTTGCGGAGCTCGGCCCAACGCGTGAGGTAGTCGCGAGTGGACTCGGCGGGGCCTTGTATGCACAAGGAGAGCTGTCTGGGCTTGGGAGCCCGCTTGTAGGTGCTGGTGAAGTTGCGGACGAAGGCTTCTGTGAAGTCTAGCCAGCTGTTGATGCTGTATGGCTTGAGGCTGTTGAGCCAGGTCCGCGCCGTGCCCTGCAGCATGAGGGGCACGTACTTCACGGCAACGCGCCTGTTGCCGTTGCCTATGCTAACCGCCGTGGAGTAGTCGATCAACCAATCTTCCGGCTTCACGGAGCCGTTGTACTTGGGCGTGTCTCTTGGGAGTGAGAACCCTTTGGGGTAGGGCTCGTCGCGGATGCGGGGGCCGAAGCAAGGCGGGCCGACATCGTCTTCTTCTTCTAGCGCCAGGGATCGTGCCAGGCGGTCGATCTGATGGCAGGCATCGTTCTCGCCGACTCCTTCGCGGCGACCTAGCCGGCCGCTGAGAGTCGGATGCGCAACAGGCGGCGGGGTGGGATATCTCTCTCCATGGGACCGGGGTAGAGGCGGGTTGCCCCGCCATTCCACGGCCCGGGGGTGGCCTTCTGCGTCTCGCTCGATGGAGATTCGGATTCGACTTCGGCTGGCAGGCGGCTCTTTCTCGCGCCGCGCGCGGATTTTGCCCGTAGTCGATGTCCGGGACGTCGCACCGTGATCTCGGCGCGGGGGAGGGCTTTCCGCGCGGGCGTCGGCTTCGTGCCACCGCGCGGCCGCATCGATCAGCTGCTGGATGTGTCAGGTCATGTGGGGGAGTTCTTCGACCCCCGGCCCATCCAGCTCGTCTACGGCCGCCTGGGCGGCGCGCAGGTTCTCGAGTGGAGTGGCGTAGACTGGGCAGTCGACTCCTAGCGTATCGGCGACGACAGCGCCGCGCTGTCTCACAACGCCGGCACGGCTGGGCCCGCCTGGGGGCGGCGTGCCAAAGGCAGCTCGGTGGGCCTCGCGTCGGTGGGCCTCAGCGAGGCGTCTCATGGAAACCAACTTCCGGCCCTCCGCGAGGAGGGCAAGGTGGCGAGCTTCCAGTGCTTCAGCGTCGGCATCGGCCGGGAGGGGGATGGACAAGTCGTGGACCGCCGTGTGCGGGGCGTTGTGGGCGCTTTCGTCGGAAGCGCCGCCGTGGCCGATGACCATCACCTCGGTGGTGACAGCGTCGTAGCCATCGGCCCGGGGAAGCGGGTCGTTGTAGATCGCGACGTTGGTGGGGAAAATGTCGAGTGAGGCCGTGTCGGAGTCGACAGGCATCGGATCGGTGGAGCCAACCGACTCCAAGTCCACGGCAGGCTCACCGGAGACGTGGAGCTGGCCAAGGAGGTTGACGAGGTGGTCGGTGCCCGCGTCGGAGGCGAGCTCGTCGGAGATGAGGGTCTTGTCAAGGAGATCGGTGAGGCTGCTCGCCGCACAGATGTTGGTGACGCCTTGTAGCGCGTCGTGGCAAGCGCCATCGGGCGTGTCGGGCTGGCCACGCTCACGGGGGAGGAAGAGGGTTCCCGTCCAGAACAGGTCTCCGGACGATGGTGCACCTGGCCCCACGGTGGGCGCCAAATGTCGGGTGGTAGGTGCGACATATGCCAATGGGTGGCTTATCATTGTGGGAGCCAATAAGACGTCGCCGGTGCCTGGAAATGGGATGAGGCGAAGACATGTACGCCGGCGAATCTTACCCAGCTTCGGGGCTCTCCGTGGAGATAACACCCCTACTGCTGCTCTGCGGGGTCTTCGCATGATCACTAGATGAATAAGTAGCTACACGATGCTCCTTGAGCTGTTTGGCGAGAGGAGGAAGAAGGGCAAGGCTCTCCCTACGTGGTGTCTAAAACTAGCCGGGATCGATCTCTTTTGCATGGATGCCCCGGGGGGTTTATATAGGCCTACCCCCCGGGGGTACAATGGTAATCCGGCTGGGCGTGGGGCCCAGCCGTCTGTGTCTATGCTATCCGGCTTCTGCGCTGGCTGCTGGGGCCCGCCGGCTTGTGGGTCCCGCCGGCTGCCGGCTCCTTGGTCGACAGGCAGGCCCCACTGTCCAGGGCCTTGTTGGCGGCTGATTACTGTTGCTTAATCTTGGTGACGAGGGCTTCGCCGAGGTGGGCATGGCTACAGTGCCGCCACCCGGCGGGCGATCGCTGTAGCCTCACCGCGTCTTGTCACCTTAATGGGGCGTCTTCTTCGAGGGAGGTGGCAAGCCGGCTGTGGGGAGCCGGCTCTATCTTGGGCCGACTGGGGGAGGCCTGACCGCCTTCGGATGTCTCTCTGCCCGAAGTGGCCCACCGCCCGTGGGCCGCGCCGGCGGTCCGTCGTGGTTGACATCAGGGTCATCGTGGCAACAGTGCCGCGCCGGACGGGTCATGGCCACCCATACGACGCACTGTGCCAGGCGTGCTCCGGGATTTGGGGGTGGCAGGCTTCACTATAGCCACGCCCCGTCACATCGCTATTATGTGGATGCAGACTTCGAGGGTACGATCTTGACCACTTTATGGGAGCCGGCTTCTTGGAGTCGGCCCTCTCGTGGCCGGCTTCTCGGAGCCGGCCCTTCCCGCGGCATTTCTTCATGAGGGCTGAAGTCGGGCCGCCTTCCGATAGCCGGCTTGGAGACAGCCGGCAAGGGGAAGGCGGCCCTGTGTCTTGGATTCTTGAGGGCCGAATCGGCTCGTAATTTTTTCTGAAGGGCCAGGGGGAGCCGGCTAGGCTACGCATGGTTATTTACTCCCATAGTCGTGGAGGAAAGCGGCGAGGCCTGCATTCTTAGCCAATTCATAAAAATCTTCATAAATCCTGGCTGCTCTTAAGAAATCATCGGAAGGCCATTCACACGACCGAACCTCCGTGGTGCGAGCCAGATTATACTTGGGCTTCGGTGCCTTTTCCTTCGAGCTTCGGCTCGATGAGCCCCTCAAAAGTTTCTTCATTATTTTCTGAAAAATTCTGAAATTTTTAGTAACTTCAAAATAAAAGTAAACCAAACTCAATAATATTGATAGCAACTGCTCCTACAAGTGCCTAGGGCCTATATCATGCATCAAAACTACTTTTTACCATATAAATTTGACATGCAAGCTCAAGAACAGGGTCACCTAAGCAGCAATAGTTTGCAATGAATAAAGCACTAGAACAAAAACTAATTGGACCAATGAAGGAGTCACATACCAAGGAACAATCTCCCTAAGCAGTTTTGGGAGAGGTGCTTTGAGCAAGGAGATCAAAAATGGCAGCAAAACGAGCTTGGACTCGGGTATGAACTGGATATTCGTGTTTGGGGGAGGAAGATGGAGTGTGTGGGTAAAAGGATAAGTCGAGGAGGGCCACCGTGGGCCCACGAGGCAGGGGGCGCGCCCAGGGGGTAGGGCGCGCCCTCCACCCTCGTGGGCAGGTGGGTGACCCCCCTGCTGTGTTCTCAGCGCCAAATATTCTCAAATATTCTAGAAAAAATCATATTTAAATTTTAGGGCATTTGGAGAACATTCGTTTTCGGGGTATTTTTATATTGCACAGATAATCAGATAACAGGCAGAAAAATACTATTTTTATTTTATTTAATATAAATAACAGAAAGTAAAAGGAGGGTACAGAAGGTTGTGCCTTCTAGTTTCATCCATCTCATGATCATCAAAAGGAATCCACTAACAAGGTTGATCAAGTCTTGTTAACAAACTCATTCTGAATAACATGGAACCAGAGAAATTTCGAATAACACTATGTTACCTCAACGGGGATATGCACATCCCCAATAATAAGAATATCATATTTCTTCTTGACAGTAGGAAGAGGAAATTCAAAACCTCCAAATATAATCGATGGATTTTTCCAATAGAGTTGATACTATGAACTTGAGGTTGTTTCCTCGGAAAGTGTACCGTATGCTCATTACCATTAACATGAAAAGTGACATTGCCTTTAGTGCAATCAATAACAGTGTCTGGAGTATTCAAAAAGGGACTTCCAAGAACAATAGACATACTATCGTCCTCGGGAATATCAAGAATAACGAAGTCTGTTAAAATAGTAACGTTTGCAACTACAACAGGTACATCCTCACAAATACCGATAGGTATAGCAGTTGATTTATCAGCCATTTGCAAAGATATTTCAGTAGGTGTCAACTTATTCAAATCAAGTCTACGATATAAAGAGAGAGGCATAACACTAACACCGGCTCCAAGATCACATAAAGCAGTTTTAAGATAGTTTCTTTTAATGGAGCATGGTATAGTTGGTACTCCTGGATCTCCTAGTTTCTTAGGTATTCCACCCTTAAAATTATAATTAGCAAGCATCATGGAAATTTCAGCTTCCGGTATCTTTCTTTTATTAGTAACAACATCTTTCATATACTTAGCATAAGGATTCATTTCGAGCATATCAGTTAATCGCATACGCAAAAAGATAGGTCTAATCATTTCAGCAGAGCGCTCAAAATCCTCATCATCCTTTTTCTTGGATGGTTTGGGAGGAAAAGGCATGGATTTCTGAACCCATGGTTCTCTTTCTTTACCGTGTTTCCAAGCAACAAAGTCTTTCTTATCATAATGTTGGTTCCTTGATTGTGGGTTATCAAGATCAACATCAGGTTCAATTTCTATACCATTATCATTACTAGGTTGAGCATCATCATGAACATTATCATTAACATTGTTACTAGATTCAGGTTCATTACCAGATTGTGTTTCAGCATCAGAGATAGAAATATCATTTGGATTCTTAGGTGTTTAAATAACAGGTTCACTAGAAGCATGCAAAGTTCTATCATTTTTATTTTTCTTCCTTTTAGAAGGACTAGGTGCATCTATATTATTTCTCTGAGAATCTTGCTCAATTCTCTTAGGATGGCCTTCAGGATACAAAGGTTCCCGAGTCATTCTACCACCTCTAGTCATAACTCTAACAACATTATCATTATTCTTACTATTCAATTCATTGAGCAAATCATTTTGAGCTTTAAGTACTTGTTCTACTTGAGTGGTAACCATAGAAGCATGTTTACTAATAAGTTTAAGTTCACCTTTGACATTAGCCATATAATCACCCAAGTGTTCAAGCATATTTGAATTGTATTTCAATTGTCTACCAAAATAAGCATTGAAGTTTTCTTGTTTAACAATGAAATTGTCATACTCATTTAAGCATTGTCTAGCAGACTTATAACGAGGGATATCACCTTCATCAAATCTATAGAGAGAATTTACCTTTAGTACCTGTGTCGGGTTATCAAGACCATGAGTTTCTTCAATAGGTAAAGGATTAAGATCATATGTTTCTTCAACATGTGGTAAATTAAGACCATGTATTTCTTCAATAGGAGGTAAATTATTGACATCTTCAGCTTTAATACCTTTTTCTTTCATAGATTTCTTTGCCTCTTGCATATCTTCAGGACTGAGAAATAGAATACCCCTCTTCTTTGGAGTTGGTTTTGTAATAGGCTCAGGAATTGGATCCAGAGGTGTCCAATTATTTTCCTTTGCCAACATATTATTCAATAGAATTTTAGCTTCATCCGATGTTCTTTCCCTGAAAACAGAACCAACACAACTATCCAAGTAATCTGTGGAAGCATCGGTTAGTCCATTATAAAAGATATCAAGTATTTCATTTTTCTTAAAAGGATGATCAGGCAAAGCATTAAGTAACTTGAGAAGCCTCCCCCAAGCTTGTGGGAGACTCTCTTCTTCAATTTGCACAAAATTATATATATCCCTTAAGGCAGCTTGTTTCTTATGAGCAGAGAAATTTTTAGAAGAGAAGTAATAAATCATATCCTGGGGACTACGCACACAACCAGGATCAAGAGAATTAAACCATATCTTAGCATCACCCTTTAATGAGAATGGAAATATTTTAAGGATATAAAAGTAATGAGTTCTCTCATCAGTAGTGAACAGGGTGGCTATATCATTTAATTTAGTAAGATGTGCCACAACAGTTTCAGATTCATAGCCATGAAAAGGATCAGATTCAACCAAAGTAATTATATCAGGATCAACAGAGAGCTCATAATCCTTATCAGTAACACAGATAAGTGAAGTAGCAAAAGCAGGGTCAGGTTTCATCCTAGCATTTACAGATTGCTTATTCCATTTAGCTAATAACCTCTTGAATTCGTATCTATCTTTGCAAGCTAAAATAGCTAAAGAAGCTTCTTTATCAAAAACATAACCCTCAGGAATAACATGTGAGTTTTCATCATCACTTTCATCAGTATTATCAGATTCAATAATTTCATTCTCTCTAGCCCTAGCAAGTTGTTCATCAAGAAATTCACCAAGTGGCACAGTAGTATCGAGCATAGAAATAGTTTCATCATAAGTATCATGTATAGTAGAAGAGGCATCATCAATAACGTGCGACATATTAGAACGAATAGCAGAAGGAGGTTTAGGTGTCGCAAGCTTACTCAAAACAAAAGGTGAATCAAGTGCAGAGCTAGATGGCAGATCCTTACCTCCCCTCGTAGTTGAGGGATAAATCTTGGTTTTTGGATCTCTCAAGTTCTTCATAATGATAAGCAGATATAAATCCCAAGTGACTCAAAGAATAGAGCTATGCTCCCTGGCAACGATGCCAGAAAATAGTCTTGAGAACCGACAAGTATAGGGGATCGCAACAGTTTTCGAGGGTAGAGTATTCAACCCAAATTTATTGATTCAACACAAGGGGAGCCAAAGAATATTCTCAAGTATTAGCAGCTGAGTTGTCAATTCAACCACACCTGGAAACTTAGTATCTGCAGCAAAGTGTTTAGTAGCAACGTAATATGATAGTAGTGGTAATGGTAGCAAAAGGTAACAGTAGTAAAATTAATGTTTTTGGTATTTTGTAGTGATGATAGCAATAGCAATGGAAAAGTAAATAAGTGAAGAACAATATATGGAAAGCTCGTAGGCAATGGATCGGCGATGGAGAATTATGCCGGATGCGGTTCATCGTGTAACAATCATAACCTCGGGTGACACAGAACTAGCCCCAGTTCATCAATGTAATGTAGGCATGTATTCCGAATATAGTCATACGTGTTTATGGAAAAGAACTTGCATGACATCTTTTGTCCTACCCTCCCGTGGCAGCGGGGTCCTTACGGAAACTAAGGGATATTAAGGCCTCCTTTTAATAGAGTACCGGAACAAAGCATTAACATATAGTGAATACATGAACTCCTCAAACTACGGTCATCACCGGTAAGTATCCCGATTATTGTCACTTCGGGGTTAACAGATAATAACACATAATAGGTGACTATAGACTTGCAAGATAGGATCAAGAACTCTCATATATTGATGAAAACATAATAGGTTCAGAGCTGAAATCATGGCACTTGGGCCCTAGTGACAAGAATTAAGCATAGCAAAGTCATAGAAACATCAATCTCAGAACATAGTGGATACTAGGGATCAAACCCTAACAAAACTAACTCGATTACATGATAGATCCCATCCAACCCATCACCGTCCAACAAGCCTACGATGGAATTACTCACGCACGGTGGCGAGCATCATGAAATTCGTGATGGAGGATGGTTGATGATGACGGTGGCGACGGATTCCCCTCTCCGGAGCCCCGAATGGGCTCCAGATAAGCCCTCCTTAGAGGTTTTAGGGCTTGGCGGCGGCTCCGTATCGTAAAACGTGATGAATTATTCTCTCTGATTTTTTTCTCCCCGAAACCAAATATATAGAGTTGGAGTTGAGGTCGGAGGAGCTCCAGGGGGCCCACAAGGTAGGGGGCGCGCCCTAGGGGGGTAGGCGCGCCCCCACCCTCGTGGACAGGTGGTGGGCCCCTAGCCTTCATCTTTTGCAAAGATTTTTTATTATTTCTGAAAAGTTGTTTCGTGAAGTTTCAGTTCATTCCGAGAACTTTTGTTTCTGCACATAAATAACACCATGGTAATTCTGCTGAAAACAGCGTTAGTCCGGGTTAGTTCCATTCAAATCATGCAAGTCAGAGTCCAAAACAAGGGCAAAAGTGTTTGGAAAATTAGATACGACGGAGACGTATCAACCTTCTGTTTTGAGTAAGCTTGCGACACATAAACCTGCTTCTGCTATTAATTCTGATATGTCGCATATTATTGATGATGCCACTTCTGCTGTGCATGGTACTTATGATGAAACTACTTCTATGCTAGATACTACTGTGCCACTTGGTGAATTTCTTGATGAACAACTTGCTAGGGCTAGAGAGAATGAAATTATTGAAACTGATAATATAGATGAAAGTGATGATGAAGGCTCTCCTAATAAATATGAATTACCTGTTGTGCCTGAGGGCTATGTTATGGATGAAGAAACTAAAAGAGACTTTCTTTCTTGCAATGATAGAAGTGATCTTAAGAAATTATTAGCTAAGCTTAAACGAAAAACTCTGAATGCTAGAATGAAATATGATCCTGCTTATGCTACTTCACCTATCTTTGTTACTGATAAGGATTATGAATTCTCTATTGATCCTGACATAATTACTTTGATTGAATCTGATCCTTTTTACGGTTATGAATCTGAAACTGTTGTGGCACATCTTACTAAATTAAATGATATAGCCACCCTGTTCACTAAAGATGAGAGAACACGCTACTTTTATATCCTTAAAATATTTCCATTCTCATTGAAGGGTGATGCTAAGATATGGTTTAATTCTCTTGATCCTGGTTGTGTGCGTAGTCCCCAGGATATGATTTATTACTTCTCTGCTAAATATTTCCCCGCTCATAAGAAACAAGCTGCCTTAAGGGATATATATATATAATTTTGTGCAAATTGAAGAAGAGAGTCTCTCACAAGCTTGGGGGAGGCTTCTCCAATTACTTAATGCTTTGCCTGATCACCCTCTTAAGAAAAATGAAATACTTGATATCTTTTATAATTGACTAACCGATGCTTCCAGAGATTACCTGGATAGTTGTGCTGGTTCTGTTTTCATGGAAAGAACATTGGATGAAGCTGAAATTCTATTGAATAATATGTTGACAAATGAAAATAATTGGACACTTCCTAAGCCAGCTCCTGAGCCAACTCCTGAGCCTATTCCTAAACCTACTCCGAAGAAAAGAGGTGTTCTATTTCTCAGTCCTGAAGATATGCAAGAGGCAAAAAATCTATGAAAGAAAAGGGTATTAAAGCTGAAGATGTTAAGAATTTACCTCCTATTGAAGAAATACATGGTCTTAATTTACTGCATATTGAAGAAACACATGGTCTTGATAACCCGACACAGGTAGTAAAGGTAAATTCTCTCTATAGATATGATAAAGCTGAAATCCCTCCTATTAAGTTTGCTAGCCAATGTTTGGATGAGTTTGATAACTTTATGGTTAAGCAAGAAGACTTCAATGCTTATTTTGGTAGACAATTGAAACAAAATGCTTATATGATTGAACACTTGGATGATTATATGTCTAGAGTTAAAGGTGAACTTAAACTCATTAGTAAACATGCTTCTATGGTTACCACTCAAGTAGAATAAGTACTTAAAGCTCAAAATGATTTGCTCAATGAATTGAATAGTAAGAAAAATGATAATGTTGTTAGAGTTATGACTGGAGGTGGTAAAATGACTCAGGAACCTTTGTATGCTAAAGGCCACCCTAAGAGAATTGAGCAAGATTCTCAGAGAAAAAATATGGATGCACCTAGTCCTTCTAAAAGGAAGAAAAAGAAAAATTATAGGACTTTGCATGCTTCTAGTGAACCCGTTATTGACACACCTGAGAATCCCAATGATATCTCTATTTCTGATGCTGAAACACAATCTGGTAATGAACATGAAACTAGTGATAATGTTAATGTAATGTTCATGTTGATGCTCAACCTCGCAATGATAATGATATAGAAGCTGAACCTGCTGTTGATCTTGATAACCCACAATCAGAGAATCAATGTTATGATAAGAAAGACTTTGTTGCTAGGAAACACGGTAAGGAAAGAGAGCCTTGGGTTCAGAAACCCATGCCTTTTCCTCCTAAGCCATCCAAGAAAAAGGATGATGAGGATTTTGAGCGCTTTGCCGAAATGATTAGACCTATCTTTTTGCGTATGTGTTTGAATGATATGCTTAAAATGAATCCATATGCTAAGTACATGAAATATATTGTTACTAATAAAAGAAATATACCAGAAGCTAAAATTTCCACCATGCTTGCTAATTATACTTTTAAGGGTGGAATACCTAAGAAACTAGGAGATCCAGGAGTACCAACTATACCATGCTCCATTAAAAGAAACTATGTTAGAACTGCTTTATGTGATCTTGGAGCCGGTGTTAGTGTTATGCCTCCCTCTTTATATCGTAGACTTGATTTGAATAAGTTGACACCTACCAAAGTATCTTTGCAAATGGCTGATAAATCAACTGCTATACCTGTCGGTATTTGTGAGGATGTGTCTGTTGTAGTTGCAAATGTTACTATTTTAACGGACTTTGTTATTCTTGATATTCCCGAGGACGATAATATGTATATTATTCTTGGAAGACCTTTTTTGAATACTGCAGAGGCTATTATTGATTGCAACAAGGGCAATGTCACTTTTCATGTTAATGGTAATGAGCATACGGTACACTTTCTGAGGAAACAACCTCAAGTCCACAATATCAATTCTATTGGAAAAATTCCATCGATTATTTTTGGAGGTTTTGAATTTCCTCTTCCTACTGTCAAGAAGAAATATGATATTCTTATTGTTGGGGATGTGCATATCCCCGTTGAGGTAATCTAGTGTTATTCAAAAATTCTCCGGTTCCATGTTACTCGGAATGAGTTTGTTAACAAGACTTGATCAACCTTGTTAGTGGATTCCTTTTGATGAGCATGAGATGGATGAATTTAGAAAACACAACTCTTTGTACCCTCTTTTTACTTTCTGTTATTTGTATTAAATAAAGCAAAAATAGCAATTTCTGTCTGTTTTCTGAATTATCCGTGCAATATAAAAATACCCCGAAAATAAAAGTTCTCCAAATGCCCTGAAATTTAAATATGTTTTTTCTAGAATATTTGAGAATATCTGGCACGGAGAACACAGCAGGGGAGCAAGCACCTGGCCACGAGGGTCCACGGCGCGCCCACCTCTTGGGCGCGCCCCTACCTCGTGGGCCCATGGTGGCTCCCCTCCACTTATTCCTGCACCCACACACTTCTTCTTTCTCCCAAAAAATCACCATCCAGCTCAAGCACGAGTTCTAGCTCATTTTGCTGCGATTTTCGATCTCCTTGCTCAAAGCACCTCTCACAAAACTGCTTTGGGGGATTGTTCCTTGGTATGTGACTCCTCCATTGGTCCAATTAGTTTTTGTTCTAGTGCTTTATTCATTGCAAATTTGTGCTTCCTAGGTGACCATGTTCTTGAGCTTGCATGTAAAATTTATATGGTTCCAAGTAGTTCTAATGCATGATATAGGCTCTAGGCACTTGTAGGAGTAGTTGCTATCAATTTTGTTGAGTTTGGTTTACTTTTATTTGAAGTTACTAAATTTTTTAGAATTTTTCAGAAAATAATGAAGAGATTTTTGAGGGGTTCATCGAGCCGAAGCTCGAAGGATAAGAGAAGTGAGGAGGATAAGAGACCAAGTATAATCTCCCTCGCACCACGGAGGTCCGGCCGTGTGAATGTCCTTGTGATGATTTCTTGAGAGCAGCCGAAATTTATGATGATTTCTATGAATTGGCTAAGAATGCAGTCCTCACCGCCTTCCTCCACGACCAACGCGAACAATACCTCTTACTCACCAATATCTTTGTGCAACATTTTCATTTCCATGCTAGGAGCTCACCACCTACGGTGGAATTTTATTTATATGATGAGCATAAGGAGATGTCACTTTGCGATTTTTGTCGGGTTTGTTTGATCCCTTTCGAGGGCATCATAGAGGAACCACATCGTGACGATGTGGATAGGTTTATTGATACCATTACTGTAGGGGAAATGAGGAAGGTTTCCGACGCATGAATTACTAGCATGCACTTTCCTGTTCTATGTTAGTTTGCTATATTTGCTAGTAGATGCTTAATTGGGCGCGGAAACTGTGGAAACCTGAGTGCCCCTGATATTGTAATTTTGTGCCATGCCTTATTTCGTGATGATACAATCAGCATGGGTGCTATTATTGCAAAGCGGTTAAATCTTAACCGTACTAAGGTCCCCGTCTTTGGAGGAATCTTTGCCTCGTGCCTAGCTGCACATTTTAACATACCTATTAGGCATTATGAGAAGGAAGAAAAATTGCCGCCTCCTGTTTATTTAGATTATAAGAGTATGGTAGCACATGGTTTTATTGTTAAGAATAGGGAAAAGGAGCTTAAGTACAAATTAATATTTGGTAAAAATCATCCTAAGATTATTACCTTGCCTGCTCCTTCCTTGTTTGATTTATCTGCAGGCAAGTACCTTGTTCCGTTGGAGGCCATTCATGCCTACCGGAACCCTACAACAGCTATAGAGCCAGATCTGGAATCACAATTTGATCCCCCATGATAGTCTGATTATCAGTGGGACCCGTAGATGATTGCCAACCAGTGGCAATCTGAGGCTTCTTCGCAGTACGACCCCAACTATTACTTTGGATATCCGCCAGGCTAGCCGTGGCCATAGACCAACTTAGGCCAAAAGCCTAAGCTTGGAGGAGTACGTATTTCCCACTGACATTACATTCATGTTCACACACTCATTGGTAGTTGTCGGTGCTCATACTTTTTCATTGTATCATCATACTAGTTTATTTCCTTTTTATGCTTTCTTCTTGTGTGTTTGATAAACCTTAAGAAAAACAAAAAAAAAGTAGTTGCAGCTTTTAGCTAGCTTTAATTTCTATGCTTGTAGTAGTAATTGAAAAGAAAACCCAAAAAGATTTCCTGTTCTTCTTTTGCTTGTTGGGAGATTTCCCGTGTAAATAGTTTTATTTCTTTTCTTTTCTTTGGGGGTCGATAGGAGAAGACCTTAATTAAACTATTAAAGTGTCTCTTATATGCTTTATTGTTGATTTAACCAAGAGTCCATATTGCCTTGTCTTCTCCTGTTTATTGAATGCTTGCAGATTCCAGCTTAGTCCAATGCACGTGCATTGTTATTATTATTCACATCATTCGATCGTGCAAGTGAAAGGCAATTATGACGATATATGATGGACTGATTGAGATGGGAGAAGCTGGTATGAACTCGACCTCTCTTGTTTTTGTAAATATGATTAGTTCATCGTTCTTGATTCAGCCTATTATGAATAAACATGTTTGCAATGACAATTAGAGATTATAGTTGCTTATGCCATGCTTAATTAGCTAGGAGCTTATAATGGTTTACCTTGCGTGCCAACATGCTATTAAAATGGTTGTGATGTGGTATGATAGGGTGGTATCCTCTTTTGAATGATTCGAGTGGCTTGACTTGGCACATGTTCACACATGTAGTTGAAACAAAATCAACATAGCTTCTATGATATTTATGTTCATGGTGCATTATATCCTACTCATGCTTGCATTCGGTGTTGATTAATTTTGATGCATGTTCATGACTGTTGTCGCTCTCTAGCTGGTCGCTTCCCAGTCTTTTTCTAGCCTTCACCTGTACTAAGCGGGAATACTGCTTGTGCATCCAATCCCATAAACCCCAAAGTTGTTCCATATGAGTCCACCATACCTTCCTATATACGGTATCTACCTGCCATTCCAAGTAAAATTGTATGTGCCAAACTCTAAACTTTCAAATAAACATTCTGTTTTGTATGCTCGAATAGCTCATGTATCAACTAGGGTTGTCTGTATCTTCCATGTCAGGAGGGTTATTGTCAAGAGGACTGGACTCCGCTCCTCACTCACGAGAAAATGGCTTGTCACCGGGATGACCAGTCCCATGCTTTATGCAACTCAAATCAAAATAATTGCAAGAAAAACTCCCCCGGGACTGTTATTAGTTAGAGGCACTCGTTGTTTGGAGCAAGCCATGGATTGATGCTTGTTGGTGGAGGGGGAGTATAAACTTTACTGTTCTGTTTGGGAACCGCCTATAATGTGTGTAGCATGGAAGATATCGCCATCTCTTGGTTGTTATGTTGACAATGAAAGTATACCGCTCAAAATATTATTCACCTCTATTTCAAAATCGAGCTCTGGCACCTCTACAAATCCCTGCTTCCCTCTGCGAAGGGCCTATCTATTTACTTTTATGTTGAGTCATCATCCTCTTATTAAAAAAACCAGTTGGAGAGCACCACTGTCATTTGCATTCATTACTGTTAGTTTACATTGAGTATGACTTGACTGGATCTCTTTTACCATGAATTACAATGTCTAGTCAGTCCTTGATCTTTAAAGGTGCTCTGCATTTATGTTTTGTGGTCTCAGAAAGGGCTAGCGAGATACCATCTTGTTATATCATATTATGATTGTTTTGAGAAAGTGTTGTCATCCGAGATTTATTATTATTGCTCGCTAGTTGACTATGCTATTGATATGAGTAAAGATGAGACCTAAGAGTTATTGTGAATATGGTTAGTTCATAATCTTTGCTGAAAACTTGAATGCTGGCTTTACATATTTACAACAACAAGAGCAAACAGAGTTTGTAAATTTTTTTCATTATCACTTTCAGATTGTCAACTGAACTGCTTGAGGACAAGCAAAGGTTTAAGCTTGGGGGAGTTCATACGTCTCTGTCGTATATACTTTTCCAAACACTTTTGCCCTTGTTTTGGACACTAACTTGCATGATTTGAATGGAACTAACCCGGACGGACGTTGTTTTCAACAGAATTGCCATGGTGTTATTTATGTGCAGAAACAAAAGTTCTCAGAATGACCTGAAACTCCACGGAGATTATTTTTGGAAATAATAAAAAATACTGGCAAAGAATCAAGGCCAGGGAGCCCACACCCTAGCCACGAGGGTGGGGGGAACGCCTGCCCCCCTGGGCGCGCCCCCTGCCTCGTGGGCCCCCTGGAGCTCCACCGACCTCAACATTGACTCCATATATTCGTGTTCGGGGAGAAAAAAATAAAGAAGAAGGATTCATCACGTTTTACGATACGGAGCCACCGCCAAGCCCTAAACTCTCTCGGGAGGGCTGATCTAGAGTCCGTTCGGGGCTCCGGAGAGGGGAATCTGTCGCCATCGTCATCATCAACCTTCCTCCATCACCAATTTCATGATGCTCACCGCCGTGTGTGAGTAATTCCATCGTAGGCTAATTGGACGGTGATGGGTTGGATGAGATTCATCATGTAATCGAGATAGTTTTGTTAGGGTTTGATCCCTAGTATCCACTATGTTCTGAGATTGATGTTGCTATGATTTTGCTATGCTTAATGCTTGTCACTAGGGCCCGAGTGCCATGATTTCAGATCTGAACCTATTATATTTTCATGAATATATATGAGTTCTTGATCCTATCTTGCAAGTCTATAGTCACCTACTATGTGTTATGATCCAGCAACCCCGAGGTGACAATAATCAGGACCACTCCTGGTGATCACCGTAGTTTGAGGAGTTCATGTATTCAGTATGTGCTAATGCTTTGGTCCGATACTCTATTAAAAGGAGGCCTTAATATCCCTTAGTTTCCACTAGGACCCCGCTGCCACAGGAGGATAGGACAAAAGATGTCATGCAAGTTCTTTTCCATAAGCATGTATGACTATATTCGGAATACATGCCTACATTACATTGATGAATTGGAGCTACTTCTATGTCACCCTAGGTTATGACTGTTAAATGATCGATCGCATCCGGCATAATTCTCTATCACCGATCCATTGCCTACGAGCTTTCCATATATTGTTCTACGCTTATTTACTTTTCCGTTGCTATTGTTAACATCACTACAAAACACCAAAAATATTACTTTTGTTACTGTTACCTTTTGCTACCGTTACCACTATTGTCATATTACTTTGCTACTAAATACTTTGCTGCAGATATTAAGTTTCTAGGTGAGGTTGAATTGACAACTTAGTTGCTAATACTTGAGAATATTCTTTGGCTCCCCTTGTGTCGAATCAATAAATTTGGGTTGAATACTCTACCCTCGAAAACTGTTGCGATCCCCTATACTTGTGGGTTATCAATCATCCCTTCCTAATTGGGGAAATACCGACGTAGCTTCAAGCCGCATTAGTTGCCACTCCCACGAGGAAACCCAAAGTTGGACCTAAGCTTGAAACTATGTGCTTTTACTGCAAAGGGAATGGTCACTAGAAGCGGAACTACCCCAAATACTTGGCGGACAAGAAGGATGCATGGCAAAGTGAACAAAGGTATATTTGATATACATGTTATTGATGTGTACTTTACTAGTGTTCATAGTAGCCCATGGGCATTTGATACCGGTTCAGTTGCTAAGATTAGTAACTCGAAACAGGATTTGCAAAAATGAACAGAGACTAGTTAAGGGCGAGGTGATGATGTCTGTTGGAAGTGATTCCAAGGTTGATAAGATCACCATCACATACTCCCTCTACCTTCAGGATTAGTGTTGAACCTAAATGTTATTTGGTGATTGCGTTGAGCATGAATATGATTGCATCATATTTATTGCAATACAGTTATTCATTTTAAGTTAGAGAATAATTGTTGTTTTGTTTACATGAATAATACCTTCTATGATCATACACTCAATGTAAAGGGTTTATTGAATCTCGATCGTAGTAATACACATATTCATAAATATTGATGCCAAAAGATGCAAAGTTGATAATGATAGTGCAACATACTTATGGCACTGCCGTTTTGGTCATATTGGTGTAAAGCACATGAAGAAACTCCATGCAGACGGGCTTTTGGAATCACTTGATTATGAATCATTTGATACTTGCGAACCATGCCTCATGGGCAAGATGACTAAAACTCCATTCTTCGGAACAATGGAGCGAGCTAATGACTTATTGGAAATAATACATACCGATGTATGTGGTCTGATGAGTGTTGAAGCTCGCGGTGGGTATTGCTATTTTCTGACCTTCACAGATGATTTGAGCAGATATGGGTATATCTACTTAATGAAACAGAAGTCTGAAACATTTGAAAAGTTCAAAGAATTTCATAGTGAAGTGGAGAATCATCGTGACAAGAAAATAAGTTTCTACGACATGATTGCGATGGCGAATATTTGAGTGAAGAGTTTGGCCTTCATTTAAAACAATGTGGAATAGTTTCACAACTCACGCCACCTAGAACACCACAGCGTAATGGTGTGTCCGAACGTCGTAATCGTACTTTATTTGATATGGTGTGATCTATTATGTCTCTTACCAATTTACCACTATCATTTTGGGGTTATGCATTAGAGACAGCTGAATTCACGTTAAATAGGGCACCGTCTAAATCTGTTCAGACGACACCGTGTGAACTGTAGTTTGGCAAGAAACCTAAGCCGTTGTTTCTTAAAATTTTGGGGTTGCGACACTTATGTCAAAAGGCTTCAGCCTGATAAGCTCGAACCCAAACCGGAGAAGTGCGTCTTCATAGGATACCCTAAAGAAATCATTGGGTATGCCTTCTACCACAAATCCGAAAGCAAGATCTTTGTCGCCAAGAATGGAAACTTTTTAGAGAAGGAGTTTCTATCGAAAGAAGTGAGTGGGAAGAAAGTAGAACTTGATGAGGTAATCGTACCTTCTCTCGAATGGGAAGGTAGATCATCACAGAAAACCGTTCCCGTGATGCCTACACCAACTACAGATCAAGTAACTACCGAACCTACAGATCAAGTTACTACCGAACCTCATAGGTTAATCAGAGCAAGTTCCGCACCAGAGTGGTACGGTAATCCTGTTCTGGAAGTCATGTTACTAGACCATGACGAACCTATATGAAGAAGCTATGATGAGCCCAGATTCTGATAAATGGCTTGAGGCCATGAAATCTGAGATAGGATCCATGTATGAGAACAAAGTGTGGACTTTGGTGGACTTTCCCGATGACCGGCGAGCCATTGAGAATAAATGTATCTTCAAGAGGAAGATATACACTCATGGTAGTGTCACTATCTACGAATCTCGAATTTTTGCAAAAAGGTTTTTGACAAGTTCAAGGTGTGTTGACTACGATGAGATTTTCTCACTCGTATCGATGCTTAAGTCTGTCCGAATCATGTTAGCAATTGCCGCATTTTATGGAATCTAGCAAATGGATGTCAAACATGCATTCCTTACTGGATTTATTAAAAGGAGTTGTATATGATGCAACTAGAAAGTTTTGTCAATCCTAAAGGTGCTAAAAAAGTGTGCAAGCTCCAGCGATCCATCTATGGACTGGTGCAAGCATCTCAGAGTTGGAATATACGCTTTGATGAGTTGACCAAAGCATATAGTTTTATATAGACTTGCGGTGAAGTCTGTATTTACAAGAAAGTGAGTGGGAGCACTACAACCTTTTTGATAAGTATATGTGAATGTCATATTTTTGATCCGAAATTGTCGTGGAATTGTCATGGTAGATGTCCTTAGTGTTAGGACTTAGTCATGAGGCCAACGCATCTATGTGGTAGCTTGAGAGGGGTTGAGCGGGACGAGAGACGCGATGTTTTACCCACGTTTGGCCCCTCACGGTGGAGGTAAAAGCCTACATCCTGCTTGATTGATATTGATGATGATGATCACGGTTACAAGAGTGCTCTATCTCGAGAGCTATTGTCTAAACCTAACTTGTCCAACTTGTGGAACTTGTGAATCTTGTCCCCTTTTGGGGAGCCCTGCCCCTCCTTATATATGTTGAAGGGGCAGTTTACATGTGGAGTCCTATTAGGATTAGGACTAGTCTATCTCTAATACAAACCGGATACAAGTCCAGGTCTTAGCTCCCTGTAAGATAATGTTCCTCATGTCTTTCCTCTTAAACCGGCCCACCGTTAAACATGAACCGGCCTTCTGGGCTTTGGGCCTTGTCATCCGTCGATCCCGCACGACGGATCACCAGTGAGTCATAATGACCAGGTGGGTTGCTTGTAAACCGCCAGGTCAGGGCGGGTCGCCAGTAACTCGCCAAGTGTCAGCGGGATCTTCAGATAAACCGCCAAGTCCGGCCGGGTTAAGTTCCGTCCGGTTTACACCGTGGGGTATATCCCCGACATTAGCCCCCAAGTTTAGCTTGGATTTATTCATGGTAAACTTATGCTACAAAATAAACACAAGAACAAATTTGACAGGTTATGCTCCGGGTTAAGAATTTTTGTAAACCGGTACCTGATCATCCTTAAGTCCTTGTTATTTCCTCCTTCTGGGAAATCCGGGTTAACAGACCAGCTTCATAATCAATTTGCCGACATTGGCTTGTCACCGAGAAATATTGTGAAGAATAACTCCTTTGACTCAGCTCCGCCGGTTTAAGAAATATGGGTCTGAAAATACTTATCTGATATTCAGCCGGTTTGAAGATGTAAAACTTGCCGGTTTAATATTACCAAAATGGCCGGTTTATAAATATTGATGGCGCCAGGTCATAATTGTTATCGACACCGGGTCATGTAATTGATCTTCCTGATTTGCTCAAAACTAATAAAATGAAGATGTTCCTCCTTTATATGCATAATACCTGTAGCCCCCAAGTCTTAAGAGGAGAACATAGTGATAACTTAAGACTTGCTCCAATAAGTGTTTCAACCTTGAAGAAATCCGGTTTGTTCATCTCAATCATATAAACTGAATACTCCATATATGTAGCCCCCAAGTGCCGGGTTGTCATGCTTGCAGCAACCTGGGACTTGCAATTGCTTATAAAAACTTCAATCAGTGTAGCCCCCAAGGGCCGACTTAGTAAGATAATACTGAACCGGGACTTGATATATATTTCAATGAAAATAACATCTTATAATGTAGCTTCCATCGTAGGGCTTGAACCCACGTCCACAAGGTTAAGAGTTTTGTGCTTTAGCAACTGAGCAATGAATCCTTCAATATTATGGACGAAAACTTGTGTACCTTGAATTGTTGATAGGAGCAATTGGTAGCCCCCAAGGGCCGGCTCATTATAATATGATGAGTCGGGTCTTCAATAAGACTAGTAAAAATGACTTTGCATTAGCCCCCAAGTGTCATGGTGCATGCTTGCAGCGACATGAGACTTGCATGTAATCTCAATTTGAATAATGTAGCCCCCAAGTGCCGGGTTGTAAGCCTGCAGCGACTCGGGACTATTCCTTCCATTGTAAATTAAATCATATCCTTTGATAAAAGAGTAGACATTGCGCTATAGCGACTTTGAAAACCTTAATAATAAAAATCTAGCCATGTTGGCTATTCAAGATAATATAATCCGGTATGAAAACCTTATTCATTCAATATCATAATGAAATTTCAGCCAAGTTTGGCTATTTGAATAATATAACCCAATGATTTATAAGCACATGATTCCAATGGCGCAATCCAAATATATACTGGCGACTTATTGTCCAAAGCTAGGCCGGTTTAATAAACACCGGATCATACTACCGGTTTAAGAAACACCGGTGATTTATAATCATGCTTTATTCAACCTGTTTCTGCATACAACAAGTTTAAAGTGTCCTGGCGGTTTACCGCCGGACGGGTCATAATGCCCAACATATAACCTGGGTTTATAACCAAGGCTGCATTTAGACTAATCAAATATGAAATATATCATACCTGTGACATTGAATCACATCGTTGGTTTTACCAACTTTTTGTAGTAAGGGTGATAACCCAAATCTTGAGTACTGATAACTCCTTCCATATTGTGCCGGTTTATGATAAAACCGTGCCGGGTTGTGATAAACACCGGATTAACCATATATAATACTGGTGACTTGTAGTCAAACCAGACTGGGCTGATAGACTCCGGATTATAACTTGATCGTGTACTGACAACTTGTAGTTGAAAGCCAAGCCGGTTTGATAAACACCTGTTTACTCCATAATAAGATGGTAACAGAAAATCAAACCGAGTAGATAGTCTCCGGATTAAGATTTGACCGTGTCCCGTCCATTTGTAATTGACAGTCGAACCGGTTTAATAAATGTCGGTTTAAAAACGCAACAAAAAGAAAGAAATATCTATCAAAGAAAATTGTGAAGCAAAGGCAATGATAAAACCGTTTGCAAAAA
The DNA here is from genome assembly GCF_018294505.1 of Triticum aestivum. Classification (NCBI taxonomy): domain Eukaryota; kingdom Viridiplantae; phylum Streptophyta; class Magnoliopsida; order Poales; family Poaceae; genus Triticum; species Triticum aestivum. The sequence continues at coordinate 494,549,378 of NC_057794.1, read as the reverse complement.
GAGGCTTATTTGAGCTGATCAGATGGCGTTACCATGGTCGGACACGACCAAGCTCCCGATAGGTGTAGCCATGGTTCAAGTCAGCCAGAGCCCCAAATGAAACCGTGGCATTTATGCCGATCAAGTGGCGTGGTAATGGTTTGGGTTTGACCAAGCCCCCAAGTGATTATGTGGCCTTAGGCTGATCAAGAGGCATGACTGGCTCAGACGTGACCAAGTCCCCAAGTGATTTGGTGGCTCTCACCCATCAAGAGGCGTGACTATGGTTCAGACGTGACCACAAGTCCCCAAGTGATGCTGTGGCTTTACGCCTATCAAAAGGTGTTGCTATGGTTCGGATACGACCAAGCCCCCAAGTGATCAATAATATGATAAACCAATAAGGCAGGATATCCATGTTTGAACCGCGCATCGTGGCAGCAGGTCCTCTTCGGCAATTTTTAACTTTTGCAAGAGATAAATTCTTCTTCGAACCGGGATCTTGAACCGGATATTGAGAGCTTCAAAGCTTTGTGGGAGACATCTTTCCCTTGAACCGGATTTTAAACCGGAATCCTCATTTTTAGCCGGAAAATTTTCTAACGGCCTTTAAACTCGAACTTGCGAGAAGTTAATTCCTTTTTGAACCGGACATTGTTAAACCGGATTTGAGCGCTTCAGAGCTTTGTGGGAGAACAGATTTCCCTTGAACCGGACTGTAAACCGGATATTTGAGAGCTGCAGTCAGACTGACTTCCCTTGAGCCGGATTTTAAGCTGGAATCCTTTCTAATGACCCGGATTTTCTTCATTGAGCCGGGACTTTGTAACTGTCATATACTTTCTAAACCGGAAATTTTCTGATGGCCTTTAAATTTTTATCCATATAAAAGTAGCCTCCAGGACTGGGTTATCTTTCCCTCCATCGTCCTGGGGTTCTTAAATTTGCTGAAACTGGCAAGATTCGCTGAGTCATGTCATCGTAGCCCCCGAGTCTCAAAGGTGACTCGAGGAGTTGGCTTGAGACTCTCCATATTTGACCGTGATATAAACCGGCATAACTTGTATATCATTGGTGTTGATAGCACGATGTGAATCCATAGAAGGTTGAGGTGACTGCGGCGGGTTGTAAATGATCCCATATGAGCCGTGTCAGCAACTCGGCCAATGGTTCCTTCCAACTGGCGACTTGAAGTTAACCAAACTGTAGTGGCGGCGACTTGTGCGCCCAATAAATAGCTCATGCAGACAGGTGCGGCCCGGTATGTTGGTGTAGACCAGGCCGCGAGAGACAGACGACAAAGACGGCCGCAGCTTCAGAGACGGTACAGCCAGATGAGTCGGCCGTGGCGTAGTAAGTCGGCGCGAACGGGAGAGTCGGCCGCGGGAGTTGTAAACCGGCATGGATAGAGAGCCGCCTGCGGGTATTGTGAACCGACGCGGACGGGGAGTCACCTGCGGGCATTGTAAGCCGGTGTAGATGGAGAACCAGCCGCGTGTTGATGTAAACTGGACCACAGGCGGTTTGCGTGCGTCCGTTGAGCATTTTGACATAGCGCGGATATCGACTCGACCTCTAATGACAGCGCACGAGGACCGGATCATACTTCGGCCATGAGCTAATTGATCTGTGTACACAATAGCATACCGTGAAAAAAGCTTTGGATGATATTTAATTATACGAAGTACAGTAAGAGTTTAGAAAAATAGCACCTGATTGTTTTTTGTTCGGCAAGTCAATAGAACCCCTTCTCTTTTTATCTCTGTTTCGGGTGCAAACGCCTTGCCGTGCACATTATATGCATACTTGCACCGTTCTTTAACTGGTACTGGCTTTAGTATTTTACATTGGCTCAAGTCTTCACATGGAGGAAACAGTAGCAGCAACTGTAATCATTGACCGGTCCTTGTCCTCATATCAAACACCATATCACGGAGAACCACTGCTTGGTGGTACCATACTTATCGTCTATAGAATCCCAGCCGCTCAATGCATGTCATCTGACGAGTCTGACAATACCCGTCATGAAAGAAGGCGCGGGCGGATCCAGCGAGCCATGGTGGTGGAAGCAGCCAGGCGGTGCCACGGCGGTTGCGGCGACTTGTGGCCGCAGCAGGGGGCGCTAGAAGGCGGTTCTCGGCGGCGGCGCTAGCGAAGTGGGCGTGCGCATGAGCCAGCGGGCAGTGCTGAGACATGCGACGGGCCGGTGGCGACGGGGAGGCCAGCAAGCGGAGCAAAACGCGCCAAGCCGGCTGAAATGACGCGGACGCGATGAAGTGCGATGCAGTGCAGGGCGCGCGAGGCAGAGCCTGGCCCGGAGCAACATCAACACGGAGCCGGCCACGGCGGAACATAGGCAGGGCCATTGTGGGCGGAGAACGAGGCGAGGCCACGGGCCTTAGCAGAGGCGGCAATACAGGCGGGTCGCGCCGGGCGACGGTTCAGCCCCGCTACTGCTGAGGTGGGCAGAGAACGAAGGTCTAGAAGGTGGACGGCGGCAGTCGGCGAGGCCAGTTGCGACCGATCTGCCGTACGAGGGAGAGGCGTGGGTGACTCTGGATAGGGCCGAAACCGTGCCCCTGTCCACGTCCTTTTCCGGGTCGTGGTCTTCCCCTTTTTTTCCTTTTTTTAATGCCACAGTGGACACTCGCCGGCCCTCCAACCTCGGAATTGACTGCAAGCGGATTTCCAGGTAGACGTACATGGCCGGGAATAATTGGTCTTGATCTCGTCGAAGAACAAACTTGCGTCTCGTGCCTCCTTGAGATTTGACGCGCTCGGAGTAGCAGAAAACGACGGTCTCGGCCGTAACAGATGTCGATTCGTCCTTGGATGGATCACCTAGCTTCTGATGTAGATCCTTTCACATCAGCTCCTCTTCATCGGAAAAATTTGGCGAACTTCTCGAAACCCTTAGAAAAGATCCCTCCAAAAACTCAACACCACCGTGTGCAGGCCTCACGGTGGGCGCCAACTGTCATGGAATTATCACGGCAGATGTCCTTAGTGTCAGGACTTAGTCGCGAGGCCAATGCATCTATGTGGTAGCTTGAGAGGGGTTGAGAGGGACGAGAGATGCGATGTTTTACCTAGGTTCAGCCCCTCACGGTGGAGGTAAAATCCTACATCCTGCTTGATTGATATTGATGATGATGATCACGGTTACAAGAGTGCTCTATCTCGAGAGCTATTGTCTAAACCTAACTTGTCCAACTTGTGGAACTTGTGAATCTTGTCCCCTTTTGGGGAGCCCTTCCCCTCCTTATATATGTTGAAGGGGCGGTTTACATGTGGAGTCCTATTAGGATTAGGACTAGTCTATCTCTAATACAAACCGGATACAAGTCCAGGTCTTAGCTCCTTGTAAGATAATGTTCCTCATGCCTTTCCTCTTAAACCGGCCCACCGTTAAACGTGAACCGGTCTTCTGGGATTTGGGCCTTGTCATCCGTCGATCCCGCACGCCGGATCACCAGTGAGTCATAATGACCAGGTGGGTTGCTTGTAAACCGCCAGGTCAGGGCGGGTCGCCAGTAACTCCCCAAGTGTCAGCGGGGTCTTCAGATAAACCGCCAAGTCCGGCCGGGTTAACTTCCGGCCGGTTTACACCGCGGGGTATATCCCCGACAGAAATGATGTAGAATTTTCGGGAAAGCATAAAGGAGTGTTTGAAAGGAGTTTTTCAAAGAAAGACCTCGGTGAAGCTGCTTACATATTGGGCATCAAGATCTATAGAGATAGATCAAGACGTTTGATAAGACTTTCGATGAGTACATACCTTGATTAGATTTTGAAGGAGTTCAAAATGGATGAGTCAAAGAAGGAGTTCTTGCCTGATTTGTAAGGTATGAAGTTGAGTAAGACTCAAAACCCGACCACGACAGAAGATAGAAAGAGAATGAAAGTCATTCCCTATGCCTCAGCCATAGGTTCTACAAAGTATGCCATACTGTATACCAGACCTATTGTGTACCTTGCCATGAGTTTGGCAAGGGGGTACAATAGTGATCCAGGAGTAGATCACTCGACATCGGTCAAAATTATCCTTAGGTACCTAAAGAGGACTGAGGAAATGTTTCTCGGTTATGGAGGTGACAAAGAGTTTGTCGTAAAGGGTTACATCGATGCAAGCTTTGACACTAATCCAGATGACTCTGAGTCTCAATCTGGATACATATTGAAAGTGGTAGGAATTAGCTAGAGTAGCTCTGTGCAGAGCATTGTAGACATAGAAATTTGCAAAATACATACAGATCTGAATGTGGCAGACCCCGTTGACTAAACTTCTCTCACAAGAAAAACACGATCACACCTTAGTACTCTTTAGGTGTTAATCACATAGTGTTGTGAACTAGATTATTAACTCTAGTAAACCCTTTGGGTATTGGTCACATGGCGATGTGAACTATGGGTGTTAATCACATAAAGATGTGAACTATTGGTGTTAAATCACATGGAGATGTGAACTAGATTATTGACTCTAGTGCAAGTGGGAGACTGAAGGAAATACGCCCTAGAGGCAATAATAAAGTTGTTATTTTATGTTTCCTAATTCATGATAAATGTTTATTATTCATGCTAGAATTGTATTAACCAGAAACTTGATACATGTGTGAATACATAGATAAAACACTATGTCCCTAGTAAGCCTTTACTAGACTAGCTCGCTAATCAAAGATGGTTAAGTTTCCTAACCATAGATATGTGTTGTCATTTGATGAACGGGATCACATCATTAGGAGAATGATGTGATGGAAAAGACCCATCTGTTAGCTTAGCATATTGATCGTTCATTTTTATTGCTATTGCTTTCTTCATGTCAAATACATATATTCCTTCGACTATGAGATTATGCAACTCCCGGATACCAGAGGAATACCTTGTGTGCTATCAAACATCACAACGTAGCTGGGTGATTATAAATATGCTCTATAGGTATCTCCGAAGGTGTTTGTTGGGTTGGCATAGATCGAGATTAGGATTTGTCACTCCGAGTATCGGAGAGGTATCTCTGGCCCCCCTCGGTAATGCACATCATAAGAAGCATTGTAAGCAAAGTGACTAATGATTTAGTTGCGGGATGATGTATTACGGAATGAGTAAAGAGACTTGCCGGTAACGAGATTGAACTAGGTATGTAGATACCGATGATCGAATCACGGGCAAGTAACATACCGATGACAAAGGGAAAAACATATGTTGTCATTAAGGTACGAACGATAAAGATCTTCGTAGAATATGTAGGAACCAATATGAGCATCTAGTTGCCGCTGTTGGCTATTAACTGGAGAGGTGCCTCCGTCATGTCTACATAGTTCTCGAACCCGTAGGGTCCCCATGCTTAACGTTCGATGACAATTTTGTATTATATGAGTTTATGTGATTTGGTGACCAATTGTTGTTTGGAGTCCCAGATGAGATCACGGACATGACGAGGAGTCTCAAAATGGCCGAGAGGTAAAGATTTATATATAGGACGATAGTATTCGGACACCAAAAGTGTTCCAGAGGGTACCTGGTACATATCGGGTCATCGGAAGGGGTTCCGGGCACCCCCGACAAAAGATATGGGCCTAATGGGCCAAGAGGGGAAACACAACAGCCATCACGGGCTGCTGCACCCCCCATATGGGCCGCACGATAGGAGAAGGAAAGAGGGGAAGAGAGAATGAAGGGGAGGTATTCGACCTCCCCCTTCCTTCCCTCCTCCCTCCTCCTTCCCCCCTTCGGAACTTATGGAAGGGGGGAGGCTGAATTGGAATAGGCCCCAAGTAGGATTCCTGCTACTTGGGGCGCCCCGAGGCTGCTCCCCTCCCCCTCCCACCTATATATACATGGGGAGGGGGCGCCTAGAACACACACCAACAATTGTTAGCCGTGTGCAGCGCCCCCTCCATAGTTTATGCCTCTGGTCATATCATCGTAGTGCTTAGGCGAAGCCCTGTGTGGACCACTTCACCATCACCGTCACCATGCTGTCGTGCTGAGAGAACTCATCTACTTCCTCGACACTTTGCTGGATCAAGAGTTCGAGGGACGCTATCGAGCTGAACATGTGCAGAACTCGGAGGTGTCGTGCGTTGAGTGCTTGATCGGTCAGAATGATAAGAAGTTCGACTACATCAACCGTGTTGTCAAACACTTCCGCTTTTGGTCTACGAGGGTACGTGGACACACTCTCCCCCTATTGTTGCTATGCATCTCCTAGATAGATCTTGCGCGAGCGTAGGAAATTTTTGAAATGGCATGCTACGTTCCCCAACATAAGCAGACCCATCCTAAAGAATTCCTTAATCGCCTTGACGACATTATCTTTCAAAGTATCCTAGTTGTGCTGAAAAATCTAGCAGGAAAGCCATCGGGTCCAGGGGCCTTTAGAGGTCCAATTTGGAAAAGTACAAATGAGATTTATTCATCAGAAAAGTCACCATGTAAATTCTCATTATCCTTGAAAGAAACAACAACATGAAAAAGACCCAAAATTTAGAAGCGTCAAGACTTGGGTTGGCCGAGGAAACTTCCTTAAAGTAGGACATAGCCATATTACTCAAAACAAAAATATCCGAGTGCACAACACCATCATCTTCAGTTATCTTATGGGTTTTATTTTTCCTTGTACGCCGCACGACTTCACTCTAAAAATATTTGGTCTTCCTGTCACCCTCCTTAAGCCACATGATCCAAGATCTCTACAAACAAAGCATTTCCTCTTTGTATGCACTTGAAACATCTATCTTGCACCTTCTTACTTCGCTCTCGATAATTTCTTAATTTTCAATTCGAGAGTTACTACCCGCCACCTTTCCTGATGTTATCTACCAGATAAGTAACATTGTAGCGGTCCGTTCTCCCAAAGTTACCCCTTGCCCTTCATACGTACGATGGAGTTCCCGAAGAAAGGATGCTGACTTCATCATGATGACATGAAGCAGAGAAAGGAAGACATCAAAGTAATGGATCAACCTCTTTGATAAGGGCAATCAAGATCGAGAAGATTCGTTAGAATTTCGTAACCAGATCTTTCCCCTCACGTCCCCTCGTAAATCTCGGGACAAGATTTCTTGTAGTGGAGGAGAATTGTGACGCCCGGATAATTAAACTACAGTGAACCTCTGCTAGTGATGCCATGTCACCACGGTTGCTGTTGTTAACCTCACGTTAGTCCAAAACCGAGCCAAATTCAAATTTAAAATACAAGTCAATTTATTATTTCTACAAACAATAAAGCTAAAATGTTCGAATAACTCTATAATTTCCCCTGATCATTGTCATGTTGAAACCAACTTAATTTGACACACCAGTAAATTCCTAGGGTTTTAATAAGTGGTCCAAAGGCTTTTAAATTGGCCTTTTCAAAATAAACAACTTGTTCAACCTTCGCAAATGCCCCCAAAACTTTTTGTGCAGCCCTAGAATATTGCATAGCATTTTTGTGCAAAGTTTGAGCTCCAGCAAAATTCAATTGCTATCTAAACTAAATAGGAAATAGTAGCAGTTTTATTAAAAGGGGAGAGGAGAAATGACCCTATGCTTTTTGGCTCACCAGGAATAGTACCCAGCCTAGCCCAACCGCGATCTCCTTCAACCTCATGTTCATCATGTCACCATGGAGCTCGCCCGTGCGTTCACTCCTCCGATCTCCACACGCCAACCATCCTGCGATTGCCTGGATGGATAAGGACCCTCGTGACCCCCCCTCTGCTAACCCTAGCCCCTTTTCCTCTCCCCGCCATGCCGCTACTCTCTCCCCCACAAGCAACCGTCGCCGTTGCGGCCACCGGCCTCCCCGGCGCCCGGAAGGACATCCAAGAGTTGCATTGTCCTCGTCTACGTCGGTTCTGCTCATTCGACAGGAGCCACACTGCATCACCACCCGCTCGGTCTTCTTCAACCTTCGGATACTGGACGTCTTCGTCAAATCCATCGCTTTCAACCCCTTCCCGGCCACCGCGCCATCTCCCCCGTGGTTAGCATATCTCCCGATGCCCCCTTTCCCCCCTTTGAATCGGCGCCGTAGACCCACTCCCACCCAAGGCCGCCATGGTCCGACCTCGCCATGGCCGCACCCGCGCTCTTGTGTGCACCTACTCCAACCCATCCCGCGCACCCGAGCTACACCCTGGCCGCGTCCCCGACTGTGCCGGCCGTGCACGCCTACTGCCGCACCCCATCTCGCCTCCTTCTGCCGTGGTGCCGCCCCGCTGTTGTTGTCTGCTACTGCCGCCGCTGCCCCACCGTGCCTCCTCGCTTCCCGCCACGAGTGCGCGCCTCCCCTGGCTGCCGGCGACCCGCCGTGCCAGCCGCATCCGCCGCTACCTCTGGTGAGCCCTGTCCGCGCCCGCGTTCCTTTGGCCTCGCCGTTGCCGCCGCGTTGCTCTGCCGGCTCCTCCTCCTGTGCTGTCACCGTCGCTGCCTCGTCCGCCGGCGCCTGACCGCGTCCGTGCCACTCCCACTGTGACGAGGCCGAGCCTCATCCGCGCGTGGCCTCGCCTCCCCGCCGGCTACTCCTGTTGTTGGCCATGGCCGAGCGGCCATGCGCGCGTGTGCGCGTGCGTTCTGTGTGTGTGTGTGTCTGTAATATTTTTTTGATAAACTTCTTCTCCTTTATTCATTCATAAGTAAAATAGCATCGTTTACAAGTAAAGGGATAACCTCATTAGGGGCGTTATCCATCCAAACACTCGGAGAAGAAAACCTAGCTAACCTTGCTAGTTCATGAGCTACTCGATTACGTTCCCTATTACAATGATCATAAATGACATGGGAAAAACCTAATGACATGAAATAACAGTCGTCTATAATGGATGAAGCGACTGAAGAAGAGTAGCCTTGGCTCAACGCATTCACCACCTCCACGCTATCCGAATTCACTTCAATCTTACTACATCCGACGGTATTAGCAAGATTCAAACCAAACCTCACTGCAATTGCTTCTGCTGTGAACGAGTCGAAGCAAAGGTCCATCTTTTCATTAGCATCCGCTATAAATTTCCCCCTATGGTCCCGGATAACTGCTCCAAATGTTGCTGCGAGTGTGTCACTATCAAATCCCGCGTCAACATTTAATTTCACGTAACCATACTTTGGTTTCAACCAAGCATCTGAACGGATGTGAGCCTTTGGGCTGTAAGAGATGGTATAATTTTCTACTAAGCCTCTCACTGACATATTGATTTGATATGCACTTTGAGTTTCTTCGTCATGTGTCAATTTTCGCCTTTCATACCACAAATACCAAGCCGTCGTTGCCATCGTTTCTCTGAACTTCGGCAAGCCCAACACTTGGATTTGTTGTTCTGGAAGGCACAGAAGATGTGCCAACACAAGCTCACCTGCCTTGTCAACTTTCAGTGCCTGTTTGATAACAATCTCAAGACCGAGCATCTTCCACACGTCCATTGCCAATTTGCATTCGAACAACATATGTCTTATGTCATCAGGCCCCTGGTTACAGGCTGGGCAACTCGGATTTATTTTCAAGTGCTTATTAGCCAGGATAGATCGACAAGGAAAAGCACTCTGGAGCGCGCGCCACATAAATATTTTTATCTTTGCTGGGCAGACTAAGTTCCATACCGAGTCCCATGTATAATATGGGTTTGAAGCTCCAGCCGTTGATTCCAACTTGTGCCCAAATTGAAATTCCCATTCCGTAATAGGTTAGCCTAAGATTAGATTAGAACTAACCTAGTCTGTAGCAAATGACCCCCCTTGATTAGATTAAAGAAAAACAAATTAGAAAATTTAAAGACACTGACATGTGGGACCCCTGGCCCACAGGTCAACGTTGACTGCTGACTTGGCAGTCAGTGGGGCCCACTAGTTAGCCTCTGTGCACTGCTGGATGCACTGCACCGGGTGCACCCATCCTTTCTATTATATATCTTTTGATTTAATTTAATTTAAATAAATCCAAAAAAATGTTTAAATCTTTGGAAATTCCTATAAAATAATCCGTAATTCGAATGAAAAAGTTTTATACATGAAAGTTGCTCAGAACGACGAGACGAATCCGAATACGCGGTCTGTTTACCTGTCAGATGACTCTAACTATCTGAACATGGAACATCCCCCCTCCGGTCATCTGTCTGACACAGGTCTAGAACCGAGAAAATATTCCCGGTTGATTTCCCCCCTTCACCTATATTGTGTAGCCATACGTTAGGTCACACCCCTAGCACCGCTTATCACCATGTCATGCATCTGTGTGCCTTGTATTTACTGTTTCTCCCCCCTCTTCTCCTCCGGTAGACCTCGAGACAATCTTGATGCCACTGTGATCGACTACGTCAACGATGACCCTTCTTCCCTTTCGGCGGAGCTTCCAGGCACCCCCCCCCCCCTTGATCAACCAGATATCACCCACTCTGTTCTCTCTTATTCTTGCATTAGGTTTGCTACTATTGTTGATTCGATAGCTCCTATTCAGTTGCATAGCTTGTCATTGTTGCTACAATTGTTGTTACCTTTACCTGTTATCCTAATGCTTAGTATAGGTTGCTAGTATTACATCAGTGGCCCTACACTCTTGTCCGTCTGCCATGCTATACTACCCGGATGTGATCACTCGGGAGGTGATCACGGGTATATACTTATACAAAATATATGATACTTGTGGTGACTAAAGTCGAGTCGGCTCGTAGAGTACCTGCGAGTGATTCCGGTGTGGGGACTGAAAGGACAGGTGGTTCCATCCTGGTAGTGGTGGGCCTGGGTTCCCGACGGCCTCCGACTGTTACTTTCTGGCGGAGCGACAGGGCAGGTTGAGACCACCCAGGAGAGAGGTGGGCCTGGCCCTGGTCGGCGTCCGCGGTTACATCAATTAACATGCTTAACGAGATCTTGGTATTTGATCTAAGTCTGGCCACTGGCCTATACGCACTAACCAACTACGCGGGAACAGTTATGGGCACTCGACATCGTGGTATCAGCCGAAGCCTTCTTGACGTCAGCGACTGAGCGGCGCGCGCCGGATTGGACTAGAACGCCTGCTCTTGTATTAGGGAGGCTAGGTCTACTTACCGGCCCCGTTCGCAACGTGCAGGTGTGCAACGGGCGATGGCCCCAGACTCATGCGCCATAGGATTTAGACCGGCGTGCTGACCTCTCTGTTGTGCCTATGTAGGGCTGCGACATGTTGATCTTTCGAGGCGTGGCATGACCCAGGAAAGTGTGTCCGGCCAAAGGGGATCAAGCGTGTTGGGAAATGTGGTGCACCCTTGCAGGGAAGTTTATCTATTCGAATAGCCGTGTCCCTCGGTAAAAGGACGACCCAGAGTTGTACCTTGACCTTATGACAGCTAGAACCAAATACTTAATAAAATACACCCTTTCAAGTGCCAGATACAACCCGGTGACCGCTCTCTCACAGGGCGATGAGGAGAGGGTCGCCGGGTAGGATTATGCTATACGATCCTACTTGGTGAACTGACCATCTACTCTCTTCTATATGCTTCAAGATGGAGGCTGCCAAAAGTGTAGTCTTCGATAGGACTAGCTATCCCCCTCTTATTCTGGCATTCTATAGTTCAGTCCACAGATACTACCCATTTCATTGATACCAATGCATATGTACTGTAGATCCTTGCTTGCGAGTACTTTGGATGAGTACTCACGGTTGCTTTGCTACTTATTTTTCCCCTTTTCTTGGTTATTGCAATCATATGGTGGAGTCCAGGAGCCAGAGGATCCCGAGGATGATTCTGCATGGAGTTCGGCTTCGAGGAGTAGTTAGGAGGTCCCAGGTAGGAGACCTTGCCTTTTTTATCGTTGCAACTTTTGTGCTAGCCTTCTTAAGGCAATCTTGTTTAACTTATGTCTGTACTCAGATGTTATTGCTTCCGCTGACTCTTGTGTCTTCGAGCATTTGTATTCGAGCCTTCGAGGCCCCTAGCTTGTAATATAAAGCTTGTATTATTTTATTTGTGTCTAGAGTTGTGTTGTGATATCTTCCCATGAGTCCGTGATCTTGATCGTACATGTTTGCGTGTATGATTAGTGTATGATCAAATCGGGGGCATCACAGATAACATAAATGGTTCAGATCTGAAATCATGGCACCCGGGCCCAAAGTGACAACCATTAAGCATGGCAAAGTCATAGCAACATCAATCTAAGAACATAGTGGGTTCTAGGGATCAAGCCCTAACAAAACTAACTCGATTACATGCTGAATCTCATCCAACTCCTCACCGACCAACGAGCCTATGAAGGAATTACTCACTTCCGGTGGGGAGCATCATGGAATTGGCGATGGAGAAGGGTTGTGATGACAAAGAATGAAGATCCCCCTCTCCGAAGCCCCAAACGAACTCCGGATCTGCCCTCCCGAGGAAGAACAGGGCTTGGCGGAAGCTCCGTCTGGTGGATCACGATAATTCTTTCTCCTTGATTTTTCTCTCCAAAAAAGGATTTTATAGCGTTGGTTTCAGGGTTAGCAGGGCCACCAGGTGGGGACAACCAACCTGGGTGCGCCAGGAGAGGGGGCACGCCCTAGTGGGTTGTGCCCACCCAGGAGCCCCTCTCCTACAGGTCTTGGCTCCAGAAATTCTTATTATTGATATAAAAAATCTTCGCAAAGTTTTGTTCCATTCCAAGAACTTTTATTTCTGCACAAGAACAACACCATGGTAGTTCTGCTGAAAACAACGTCAGTCCGGTGTTAGTTTCATTCAAATCATGCAAATTAGAGTCCAAAACAAGAGGAAAAGCGTTAGGAAAAGTAGATACATTGGAGACGTATCAACTCCCCCAAACTTAAACGTGTTCTTGTCCTCAAGCAATTCAGTTGATAAACTGAAAGTGAAAAAGAAAAACTTTTACAAACTCTTTTGCTCTTGTTTGCATAAATAAGCTTAAACAGTAGCCAAGTTTTTTCAGCCAACATTATAACTAACCATGTTGACAATAACTCTTAAAGGTTATAATGACTCAAATCAATGACATAATCAGCTAGCGAGCAATAATAAGATATCTCAAACAGCAACACGTTGTCAAAACAACCATGATATAATATGACAATAGACCTTTCTGAGACCGCAAAACATAAATGCAGAGCACCTCCAAAGTTCAAGCAGCGACTAAACATTGTAATTCATGGTAGAAAAGATCCAGTCATGACGCACCCAACATTAGCTACACACAATGCATAAATCATGACAACTGTGCTCGACTCAGTTTCTGGTGCTTGTTTTAGAAGGTGATGACACAACATAAAAGTAAATAGATAGTCCCTTCGCAGAGGGAAGCAGTGATTTGCAGAGGTGCTAGAGCTCAATTTTTAAAACAGAGGTAAATGATATTTAGAGACATGCACCCTTCTCATTTACTTCATGACCATCAGTTATCAATATCTCCCATGCTAAACAGGCTAGTGGTGGTTCCCAAGCGATAAAATTAAAGGTTTTGACTCAATTGGGAGTTTTTGTTTGATTATTCGAGCGATTAGCTCTTTTTGTATTTTGCGGTTTGGGACTGGGCATCCCTATTACCGCCCTTTTCTCGTGCGATGGCGAGTGAATAAACACTCGACCTGAGAATAACCCGCTTAGCATGGAAGATACCGAACACCTCCCGTCGTTCCATAAACGATCCAGGCACACAAAATGGATAAGTTTTAGAAGTTTTTAGAGGTGGCACATGCAAATTTACTTAGGACAGAAGGGTAATACCGTCTATAGGTAGGTAAATGGTGGACTCATCTGGAATAACTTTGAGTTCAAGGTCTTTGATGTACAAGCAGAGTCCCCACTTAGTACAGGCGAAGGCTAGCAATTTAGATTGAGAAGCGGCCATCTAGAGAGCAACAACGATCATAACCATGCATTATGCATAAGTAACATTGGACACTAGCTTGTGTAGGATATGAACACATAAATATCATAGAGGCTATGTTGGTTTTGATTCAACTACATGCATGAACATGTACCAAGTCAAGCCACTTGAACATTCAGAGGAGGATACCATATCATCATACTACATCACAATCATTTTAACGCTATGTTGATATCCAAGATAAATCATTATCAACTCCCAGCTACTTATGCATGGCATGAGAAACTATCATCTCTAATTGTCATCGCAAACATGTTTAATCATAATGGGCTGAATCGGTTAAACATATTTACACAGACAGAACAAGTCGAGTTCATACCAGTATCCCTCTACCACGGCCAGTTCATCGAATGTCGTCATTATTGCCTTTCACTTGCATGACCAAATGATATGAAAATAATAATAGTGAAAGAGTGCCATGGACTAAGATGGAATCTACAAACATTTTATTAAACAGGAGAAGACAAGGTAAAATGTGCTCTTTATTAGTTCAGCAATTATTCAAATGAGAGCCACTCAACATTTTCATCATGGTCTCCTCCTTGGTATGACTCGAATAAAAAGAAAAGAAATTCAGAGAAACACGCTGAAATATTTTTGGAGTTTTTGGTTTTCTTGAACAAGCAATTAAAAGAGAAAAACAAAAACAAGGAAAACTATTTACACGGGAAAGCTCCCAACAAGCAAAAGAAGAACAAGGAAATCTTTTTGGGTTTTCTTTCTAATACTACAGCTAAGCATGCATAGAATGTAAAGTAGCTACAACTAATTTTTTGGTTTTTTTCTAAAGTTTTTCAAACACACAAGAAGAAAGCAAGAAAATAAACCTAAGCATGGATGATACAATGAAAAAACGTGAGCACCGACAAATTGAATAAGTTGACATGGATGTAAAGTCAATGGAAACACATACTCCCCCAAGCTTAGGCTTTTGGCCTCACTTGGTAGTCGATCAGTAGCCTAGAGGGTAGTAGAGGTGCTGAGGAGCGGGCATCCACTCGTCCCACTGTTGGGGCTCCTGCTGTGCCGCTTCCGCAGTAGCCTTAGCATTCCGGTAGGCGATGATGTTCGCAGGCATGAACCTATATCCACCCCTGGCAGCAGAATCAAACAAAGCAGGTGCATGCAGTGGAATAATACAACGAGTTTTAACACTAAAAACCAGGTTAAAAGGAATGGGGATATCAGGATAATCTCATGCAAGAAAATGATGGTGTTCCATGGCTGCCCTGTCTAGGTAGACCTTGGTCAAAGGGTAGTCATGAGGGCGTATCTCAACCTCGAAGTGAGCCGCCAAACAACAACAACAACAACAACAACAACAAAGCCTTTAGTCCCAAGCAAGTTGGGGTAGGCTAGAGGTGAAACCCATAAGATCTCGCAACCAACTCATGGCTCTGGCACATGGATAGCAAGCTTCCACGCACCCCTGTCCATAGCTAGCTCTTTGTCGATACTCCAATCCTTCAGGTCTCTCTTAACGGACTCCTCCCATGTCAAAATCGGTCGACCCCGCCCTCTCTTGACATTCTCCGCACGCTTTAGCCGTCCGCTATGCACTGGAGCTTCTGGAGGCCTGCGCTGAATATGCCCAAACCACCTCAAACGATGTTGGACAAGCTTCTCCTCAATTGGTGCTACCCCAACTCTATCTCGTATATCATCATTCCGGACTCGATCCTTCCTCGTGTGGCCACACATCCATCTCAACATACGCATCTCCGCCACACCTAACTGTTAAACATGTCGCCTTTTAGTCGGCCAACACTCCGCGCCATACAACATTGCGGGTCGAACCGCCGTCCTGTAGAACTTGCCTTTTAGCTTTTGTGGCACTCTCTTGTCACAGAGAATGCCAGAAGCTTGGCGCCACTTCATCCATCCGGCTTTGATTCGATGGTTCACATCTTCATCAATACCCCCATCCTCCTGCAACATTGACCCCAAATACCGAAAGGTGTCCTTCCGAGGTACCACCTGGCCATCAAGGCTAACCTCCTCCTCCTCACAGCTAGTAGTACTGAAACCGCACATCATGTACTCGGTTTTAGTTCTACTAAGCCTAAACCCTTTCGATTCCAAGGTTTGTCTCCATAACTCTAACTTCCTATTTACCCCCGTCCGACTATCGTCAACTAGCACCACATCATCCGCAAAGAGCATACACCATGGGATATCTCCTTGTATACCCCTTGTGACCTCATCCATCACCAATGCAAAAAGATAAGGGCTCAAAGCTGACCCCTGATGCAGTCCTATCTTAATCGGGAAGTCATCGGTGTCGACATCACTTGTTCGAACACTTGTCACAACATTATTGTACATGTCCTTGATGAGGGTAATGTACTTTGCTGGGACTTTGTGTTTCTCCAAGGCCCACCACATGACATTCCGCGGTATCTTATCATAGGCCTTCTCCAAGTCAATGAACACCATATGCAAGTCCTTCTTATGCTCCCTATATCTCTCTACAAGTTGTCGTACCAAGAAAATGGCTTCCATGGTTGACCTCCCAGGCATGAAACCAAACTGATTTTTGGTCACGCTTGTCATTCTTCTTAAGCAGTGCTCAATGACTCTCTCCCATAGCTTCATTGTATGGCTCATCAGCTTAATTCCACGGTAATTAGTACAACTCTGAACATCTCCCTTGTTCTTGAAGATTGGTACTAATATACTCCGTCTCCATTCTTCTGGCATCTTGTTTGCCCGAAAAATGAGGTTGAAAAGCTTGGTTAGCCATACTATCGCTATGTCCCCGAGACCTTTCCACACCTCAATGGGGATACAATCAGGGCCCATCGCCTTGCCTCCTTTCATCCTTTTTAAAGCCTCCTTCACCTCAGACTCCTGGATGCGCCGCACAAAACGCATGTTGGTCTCATCAAAGGAGTCATTCAGTTCAATGGTAGAACTCTCATTCTCCCCATTGAACAGCTTGTCGAAGTACTCCCGCCATCTATGCTTAATCTCTTCGTCCTTCACCAAGAGTTGGCCTGCTCCGTCCTTGATGCATTTGACTTGGCCAATATCCCTCGTCTTCCTCTCCCGGATCTTAGCCATCTTATAGATGTCCCTTTCACCTTCCTTCGTGCCTAACCGTTGGTAGAGGTCCTCATATGCCCGACCCCTTGCTTCACCAACAGCTCGCTTTGCGGCCTTCTTCGCCATCTTGTACTTCTCTATGTTGTCTGCACTCCTATCCAGGTATAGGCGTCTGAAGCAATCTTTCTTCTCTTTAAGCACCTTCTGGACATCATCATTCCACCACCAGGTATCCTTATCTTCACTTCTCCTTCCCCTGGACACTCCAAACTCCTCCGAGGCCACCTTACGAATGCAAGTCGCCATCTTCATCCACACATTGTCCGCATCCCCTCCTTCCTCCCAAGGGCCCTCCTTAAATACCCTCTCCTTGAACACCTGAGCTACCTCCCCCTTGAGCTTCCACCACTTCGTTCTAGCGACCTTGGCACGCTTATCCCGCTGGACACGAATCCGAAAGCGGAAGTCAGCAACCACCAGCTTATGCTGGGGTACAACACTCTCCCCAGGTATCACCTTACAGTCTAGGCACGCACGCCTATCTTCTCTTCTCGAGAGGATGAAATCAATCTGGCTAGAGTGTTGGCCACTACTAAAAGTCACCAGATGTGATTCTCTCTTTCTAAAGAGGGTGTTAGCTACAATCATGTTGTAGGCTAGAGCAAAGCTTAAGACATCTTCTCCTTCTTGATTCTTGATGCCATAGCCAAAGCCCCCATGCGCCCCTTCAAAACCTGTGTTAGATGTACCCACGTGGCCATTGAGGTCTCCTCCTATGAAGAGCTTCTCACCAATCGGTACACTCCTAACCATGTCTTCCAAGCCTTCCCAGAACTCCCTCTTGGTGTTCTCATTGTGGCCTACTTGCGGGGCATATGCGCTGATAACATTGAGAACCAAGTCCTCAGCTACCAGCTTGACCAGGATAATCCGGTCCCCACGTCTCCTGACGTCTACCACTCCATACTTGAGGCTCTTGTTGATCAAGATGCCTATGCCATTTCTGTTTGCAGCCGTCCCCGTGTACCACAGCTTGAAGCCGGTATCCTCCACCTCCTTCGCCTTCTGTCCTCTCCATTTGGTTTCTTGGATGCAAAGGATATCAACACCTCTCCTCACTGCTGCATCAACTAGCTCCCGAAGCTTCCCTGTCAGAGACCCTACGTTCCAGCTACCTAAGCGAATCCTCCTAGGCTCGGCTAGCTTCCTTACCCTTCGCACTCGTCGAGTCAAATGCGAAGACCCTTGCTCATTTTCCACTACATCCGGGCGCCGATGTAGCGCGCCACTAAGGATGCGACGACCCGATCCTCGCTCACTTGCCACCGTATCCGGATCAAGATACGGCGCGCCACTTGGGGGGTGACGGCCCGGCCCTTGCCCATTTTCCACCACACCCGGGTTCCGATGTGGCGCGTCGCTGAGAGGGTTACGCCCCAACGAAAATCTTTTGGGTTTCATCTCCATAAGAGTGGCTGAGTTTTTACGTTGGCTCGCCAAGCCTATCACAACCCTCCTCCTTTACCCGGGCTTGGGACCGACTATGTTGAGACAACATAGGCGGAGTTGAAGTGAGCCGCCAAACGAGTAGCAAAAATCCCACCATGTATTTCACCCTGGGATTTATTAAGATGGAGGCGACGAGCCACAATAGCTCCCGAGCTATGGGTGTTATCGCCCTCTAATGCTCGGCATAAAACAACAAAGTCTGGTGCACTGAGCACACCTACTTTCTTTCTAGCAAGCAAGCACTTTGCAACAAATAAAGCAAAATAATGTACGACGGGAATGTGTATGCTAGCAGTCGTGGTGGTTGACACCCCTCTCTCATCTCCCACTGTCAAAATGCGATAGAAATCCTCAAACCCAGCCGGCCTAGGCTCGTCTAAGCTCCCATCAGAGGGGATCAAGCGTATATCACAAAATTCAGTAAGTGGTATCTGATGGTTTTCAGCATATAAATCAAAGCTCACTTCAGGAGGATTATTCCTAGGCAGGAAAGTAAAACTCTGAACAAAAATATTTGTGAGGATTTGGTGTTGGTCACACTCATCTGCAATAAAGTTAGTGAGGCCGGCGTTTGCAACATATTGCATGAACTCCTGAAGAATTCCAACCTCTTCCAAGAATGGGGTGTGCGGCCATTCGCACAGCCGTACCTCCGCCAACCTCCAAGGGTGGAGATCATTGTCTGAAGACTCCCCAATAACACCCTTGGAGTTCTTCCTAGAGCCAAACTTCCTGAAGATATTCATGTCCGCGTACAATTTTCTGAAAATAAAATTTTTTGGGGTGACAAAAATTTGTCAGCAAAACTTTATAAGATTGATAGCAACTACTCATAGGGATACATAGAGGCCAAAGCAAGCATTCAAACTACTTAGAACACTAAGAATTTAACATGAAAGCACATCTACAACAACACCAAGAGTAGCTAATTATTCAAAACATAAACCACTAAAACGAAAAGTAATTGGACAAACGGTGGAGTCACATACCAAGCAACAATCCCCCGAAACAGTTTCAGAAATGGAGCTTCGAGCAAAGAGATCGAAATCCGCGAGTTTGAGCTCAAGAACACAGGAGAGAGAAATGGAGATTTTTTCTGGAGTTAAGTGATGATGTGGGATGAAGAAGTAAGTGAGGGGGCCCACATGGGGACCACAGCCTACCAGGGTGCGCCTTGGGGTGCTGGCGTGCCCACCTGGTGCACCTCCCTCTAATGTTTATTGCACAAAAAATTCTCAAATATTCAGAAAAATCCGTGTAAAATTTTCAGGGCATTCTGAGAACTTTTATTTTTGGGTTATTTTTTATTGCACGGGAAATTCAGAAAACAGACTAAATATGGCATTTTGTTTTATTTAACTAATAAAAACAGAGAATAAAAAGTAGGGACAGAACGTAGTGCTTACTAAATTCATCAACTTCATACCGTTCAAAAATGATCCATTAATAAGGTTGACCAAGTCTTATTAACAACCACTTTCGATTAGCATGAAACCGAGGAACTTTCGTAAATCACTAAGTAACCTCAATGGGTATATGCATTTCCCCAACAAAAAGTATTTCATATTTATTTTTGACAGTAGGTAGAGGTATTTGAAAACTTCCAATAGTGATTGTCGGAGATTTTTCAATAACATTAATTCCATTCACTTGGATTTGTTTCTTCGAAAACAGCACCGTATGCTCATTGCCATTACTATGAAAAGTGTCAGGGAACGCAGTATTTCAAAAGAAAATCCTACGATCATGCAAGATCTATCTAGGAGATGCATAGCAGCGAGAGGGGAGAGTGTGTCTACGTACCCTCGTAGACCGAAAGCAGAAGTGTTTAGTAATGCGGTTGATGTAGTCAAATGTCTTCGCGATCCAACCGATCAAGTACCGAACGCATGGCACCTCCACGATCTGCACACGTTCAGCTCAGGGACGTCCCTCATACTCTTGATCCAGCTGAGGCCAGGGGTGAGTTGCGTCAGCACGATGGCATGTTGACGGTGATGATGAAATTGCCAACGCAGGGCTTCGCCTAAGCACTACGGTAGTATAACCGAGGTGGAAAACTGCGGAGGGGGGCATCGCACACGCCTAAAGATCAACTTGTGTGTCTATGGGTGCCCCCTCCCCCGTATATAAAGGATGGGAGGAGGAGGAGGGCCGGTGTCGGTGTCAAAATCGGCGGATCTCGGGTAGGGGTCCCGAACTGTGCGTCCAGGATTGATGGTAACAGGAGACGGGGGAGACAATGTTTAACCAGGTTCAGGCCCTATCTATGGAGATAATACCCTACTTCCTGCTTGATTGATCTTGATGAATATGAGTATTACAAGAGTTGATCTACCACGAGATCGTAATGGCTAAACCCTAAAAGTCTAGCCTGACTATGATTATGAGGATCTATCTACGGACCTAGCCCTCCAATTTATATAGACACAGGAGGGATCTAGGGTTACACAAGGTCGGTTACAGAGAAAGGAATATTCATATTAGGTCGCCAAGCTTGCCTTCCACGCCAAGGAGAGTCCCATCCAGACACGGGTAGAGTCTTCGTTCTTCGTATCTTCATGGCCCATCAGTCCGGCCCATATCCAATAGGCCGGACGCCCGAGGATCCCTTAGTCCAGGACTCCCTCAGTAGGCCCCGAACCAGTCTTCAATGACGAGGTGTTCGGCGTGCAGATAGTATTCAACATTGCAAGGCGGGTTCGGCGTGGAAGCTGAAGTGATGTATTCGGCTTTCCATTTAATGTCGTACCCCTCGGCTTCCGCACCTTTCTCACTTCAGCTTCCACGTGTCGAGTGAATACAGGAGGTCGGGGTATTTTTACATATACCACCCTGACCGTACCAGAAAGTTGCCTATTTAAAGAGAATAGATCTCAGATCCCTTCTAGATCCCACGGAAAAAATCCTCAGAGTTTGCGGAGCAGAACCACCCCAACATGGCCAGCGCTTCCAGCTCTTCCTCTCGTCCCCACAACTCCGAAAAGGGTGATTGGGAGAGATGTTCTGTTTCTCATAGTCAGCTGGTGAAGGTTCAAACACAGGGCTTTCTTCCTTCCGCGGATTTGGTTCCCGTACGAGCAGGGATGACGTCCTTCAATGGAGGGGCTCAAGCTTGGAATTTCCCCAATCCGTCTAGGGGGGAACGAGTATCCTTCATCCCCTTCTTGTTAAGAGGTGTCGGGTTTCCGATCCATCCCTTCCTCCAAGGTCTGCTGGAGTATTATGGCCTCCAACTGCACAGTCCCACTCCTGCCTCCATCCTGCATATTGCGGGTTATGTCGCTCTATGCGAGCTATTCCTGGGCTGTGAGGCCCATTTCGATTTATGGAGAAGACTGTTCTACCTCGTCCCTCGTAATCAAGGAGGGTCAATATTTGAAGTAGGGGGAGCCTAAGTGTGGCGCATCGCCAGCACCGGATACCTATCCGGCACACCGAAGAAGGCTTCCGAAGAGTGGCCTTCCGAATGGTTCTATATCGACGACGTCGCTCTTCCCGCCCCAGTCCGTATGGGCCACCCCAAATTTTCAAGTGTTCCGTTGAAGAAACGCCATAGCTGGCGTCCTCAGAGCCTTGAGGAAGAGGATAGCGCAGAGGTCTCCCAACCACTCCAATACAGAGGGCTACCCATGTGACACTACAATGGGGAAGACGACGCCTCACGCTGTAGTTGGAAGGGCCCAAACACCCCCACCGCTCTGGCTAAAATATTGGCCGAACTATATAAATGGGAGAAGGAGGAGTTCACCCGTCTCCAATATCGAGACAGATTTTCCATCTATAATCCTCCTAGCTGGGTAAGCTCTAACTCCACTATTTTACTCCTCTCCCTGAATTTATCTTTGACGGGGAGTATCCTATCCACTTATGACAGGAATGGCGAAAGGCTGCTGAGGGGATCCATGACCCTGCCCCTCAGCCGAAGAATCACAACCGGGATCTTGCCCCCAGATATGAAGAAGATCCAGACATATTTGTGGAGCTCGAAGATGGAATATTCTATCAGACGAGCTATGACGGCACGGATGTACCTATCATCGTCGATTACCCTGACCTCCTTCCTACTTCGTATGTAAGTAATTTAAAAGGCACTTTCTTCGAAAGAGTTCCCTTACTATGCCTCACCCACCACACTATTCCGTGTTCCAAAGGGGAGGCGCTCAGCACCGCAACATGCACCAGAAGCATCTCCGAGGAGAGCAGCGCCCACGTCTGGCACATCTTCGAAGAGGAAGGCAAATGATAACACGGAAGAACCCTCGTCAACGAGGTAAGGCTTGTCTTTTTCAAGAATACCCTTTCTGATCATCACATCAAATTGTAATACCATTCGCCGCATATTATTAGGAAAAGTATCCGTGGGACTGTGTCCAGGGATCCGGCCGGACGTGCCTCCATTAGTCAGGTTCCGGACCCTGCCCAAAGGACGGGGGCTGACACGGGAGTGGCACCAAACTGTCCTTCCATAGAGGATTCGGACGACATGTCCGTCACGAACTCTGAAGTGGAGAGCCCTATGAATCATCGTCGTTGGAGGGCCGTTCTTCGTAACCCTGGTTTTCCAAAAGAGGCATTTGATGCCTTCAATTTGGCCGATGCGTACATCCGAGCTGCTCGGGATGGGATTGTCAAAGCCATAGACCAGCATCTGAAAGATATGCGGGTAAGCGTAGATTTAATACTCATACTCCAGTAGCCCCCGAGAGTTAAAGTGGTTGATACAACTGATTTAAGGATCAATGTATAACCAGGTGCTTACATAGAAGAACAACCTGTTATCTCAGGAACTAGAAAAGTGTCAGAGCCATCTAACTGCTGCCAATGTCGAACTGGAGAAATCCAAGAAGGCATCTCCTGGTAATGTTTCCCTCCATCGAGAAAACATAATGGTATACCAATAATGCTAACACGGTTGCTTACCTCTTAATTGGATCATTAGGTCAACTACAAGAACAACTGGAAGCCGCTCGAAGCGGAGAACGAGGAGCCAAAAAACTGCTAGCCGCGGGCAAGCGTGTGCTAACAAAAGTTGTTGTGGAGAAAAACAAGCTCCGGGATTCAAACACCCAACTGGGCGAGGAACTGAAAGATGTGCGAGCCCATCTGGCGGACTTCGTAAAGGAGAATAAAAGGCTGCGAGGTGGCATATTCAGTATGTGGTCGAACTTACCTTTGAATAATTCTGAGGCAGAAGGGGCTGATAGAGTTATGTCTGCAGGTATGCTGACTGGTCATCCCGAAGAGGAGATGTCCGGATCTTCGAGCGATCTGCTACAAGAGTTGTCGCAGGTGCACGAGCAAGCTCAGCAGGCGATGCGAAGTGTTGCCAAGGCCCTATGGCCATCCGCCTCCCCTCCGGGAAAGATGGAGGAGCTGATACAACTAATCAAGGGAGCGCGGTGGCGCTTTCGACTGTGGAAGATATCGGCATGTCGGGAAAGTGCTCGGGAAGCCTGGGCCATGGTGAAAACGCGGTATACCAAGCTTGATCCAAATCATATGGCTCGGGTCGGACCACTAGGGTCAGATGGAAAAGAAGTTCCTGTTAATTTGGTATATGACCAAGTAGAAGTAGCCGCCAAGTATTCCCAGCAGGATTGTAAGTTAGACCACCTGCTGGATGGCATAGAGGAGAAAAATTTTGAGTCCTAGTGACTGTGTACTTTCCTTGACATATGTGACTCTAGCCAAATTATAAAAACAATTGTCATGGCAGACCTTTTCGCTTCGACCTCTGGACCCGAAGGTGCGGAGTGTTTCCGAATACCTTAGCGGTAAAATAGACCGGGGTATGCGTGGGAACCAGGCGTAGGGGTCATTGCTTGAACAGACAATGTGTATCCGACTAGTTATGTTATATTACATTATGATTGTAAGAAACATCTTCCAGGGAGAATAGTTCTGTTAGGGGTTCCTTTCCCTAGGTGTGCATGCATTAAAATGCATGTCCGAACTGTGATTGATAACATTACAGTATAGGTAATCATCTGGGGGTTCATAATGGAAGGAATATACAGCATCTTTAGTCTGCCGACCGAGTATGATCTTAAGAACGCTAGCTTTCGGCTTCACCCAGTCTGAGGTACACATCCGGATGACCCGGCAGTAACAATCGCAGAGGTGCTCCCTTTATGCACTATCCGAACTAGCGGGAACGTAGGGCATAAGCACAGGAGCCAGGCAACCCAGCTTGGCCAAAACTTAAGTCATATCGGTGCACATAATGGCGAAGAAAAGATACATATGAGAAAAAACACATATGTGATGAGCTTGATGCTCGGAAAATAAGCTTATGTCTGAGAAGCCCCCAGGTATAGTGGACGTACATGCTCAAGGATGTGTACATCACAGGTGCACGGTTTAGCCATGCGAAAGAGTTTAAGTTTTTTTAGGAAAAGGAAAAACGAAAAGAGAGGGGAAAATAAAGGAGACAACAGGGAGAAGGACACAAACACATAGTTCGGCGCTAGGCATAGAATCTTCAGAGTCTGGCCGCGTTCCAGGGCTTCGGCTCTAGGCGATTGTATGATGCAGCACGCAGGCGATACGCTCCTCCCGTGAGAACCTCGTTAATTATGAAGGGACCCTCCCACTTGGGCTTGAGCTTGTCCTTTTTCTTCTCCGGCAAGCGTAGGACGAGTTCGCCGACATTATAAGTCTTGGCCCATACTTCTCTGCTTTGGTATCTACGGGCTTGTTGTTGATAAAATGCGGAGCATGCTTTTGCAACATCGCGCTCCTCCTCCGGGGCATCTAGGCTGTCCTGCCGATCAAGCTCGGCCTTTCTCTATCTTCGTACATGCGCACTCGAGGTGAGTCATGGATAATATCGCAGGGCAATACAGCTTCTGCACCATACACCATGAAGAAAGGTGTATATCCAATAGTGCGGTTGGGCGTGGTCCGCAGCCCCCAGAGTACGTAGTCAAGCTCCTCAACCATGTGCTTGTCTGATTCTTTCAAAGACCGCGCTAGTATAGGTTTGATGCCGCTCATAATTAGACCATTGGCCCGTTCGACTTGACCCTTTGTTTGTGGGTGATAGACAGAGGCGTAATCAAACTTAATGCCCAGATCAGCGCACCAAGTTTTCACCTCATCGGCTGTGAAATTGGAGTCGTTATCGGTGATGATGTTGTGTGGAACACCATAACGGTGCACCACGCCGGATATGAAGTATATTACTGGCCCTGCCTCGGCCGTTTTGACTGGTTTGGCCTCTATCCACTTAGTGAATTTATCCACCATGACCAGCAGATACTTTCTCTTATGGCTTCCTCCTTTAAGGGGTTCGACCATATCGAGCCCCCAAACAGTGAATGGCCAAGTGATGGGGATCATTTGTAGAGCGGTGGGGGCATATGGCTTTGGTTGGAGAATAGCTGGCATCCGATGCGACGTTGGACAAGGCCCCGTGCATCTGCTCGGGCCGTCGGCCAGGAAAAACCTGCATGGAAGGACTTGCTAACAAGGGCCCGAGTTGCAGCGTGGTGACCGCCGAGTCTAGCGTGAATTTTAGCCAAGAGCTACCGCCCCTCTTCCTCGGAGATACATCCTTGAAGAACTCCGGTAGCGCTTTTCTTGTAGATCTCTCCTCCATGAACCTTGTAGGCCTTCGAGCACCGAATAATGTGGCGAGCCTCATTCTGATCCTCCGGGAGTTCTTTCCTACTAAGGTATGCCAAGAAGGTTTCGGTCCATGGGGCAATGACTACCATGATTAGATGGGCCGATGGAGTTATTTCGGTGGCTGAGCTCCCGATAATATCGTTGTGTTTGAGGGCTGGGGCTGTGTTCGGATCCGGAGTAGTGTTATCGCTCTCCCCTTGCCACACCACGGACGGCTTAAAGAGCCTTTCTAGAAAGATATTAGGTGGGACGGGGTCACGCTTGGCGCCAATGTGAGCGAGGACGTCCGCCGCTTGATTACTTTCTCGAGCCACGTGATGAAACTCAAGCCCCTCGAATCGAGCTGACATTTTTAGGATAGAGTTGTGGTAGGCCGCCATCTTCGGATCTTTGGCACCAAAATCTCCGTTTATTTGAGATATTGCAAAGTTTGAATCCCCGCGCACTTCTAGGCGTTGTATGCCCATAGAGACAGCCATCCGGAGACCATGTAATAGGGCCTCGTATTCTACTGCGTTATTGGAGTCTGTGTATAATATTTGGAGTACGTACTGGACTACATCTCCAGTGGGGGACGTTAAAACAATGCCCGCTCCTAATCCTGCCAGCATTTTGGAACCATCGAAATACATGACCCAGTTGGAATATGTGTTGTACTCTTTAGGGAGTTCTGCCTCTGTCCATTCGGCGACGAAGTCCGCCAGTACTTGGGATTTGATGGCTTGTCGCGGTTTGTATGTTATGTCGAATGGAAGGAGCTCAATGGCCCATTTGGCTATCCGGCCTGTAGCATCGCGGTTGTTTATTATATCATTGAGTGGTACTTCAGAAGCCACTATGATAGAACATTCTTGGAAGTAGTGTCGTAGCTTTCGGGATGCCATGAAGACCGCGTATGCTATCTTTTGATAATGAGGGTACCGAGATTTGCATGGTGTGAGGACGGTGGATACGTAATATACCGACTTCTGAAGTGGGAATTTGTGTCCGTCCTAGTCTTGTTCCACGACGAGCACGACACTCACCACCTGGTGCGTTGCCGATATGTATAATTATATGGGTTCGCCGATGTTCGGTGTGGCCAGGATTGGGTTGCTCACCATAAGGGTTTTTATTTCCTCCAGTCCGGCTGTTGCCGCATCCATCCACTCGAAATGATCAGTGCGCCGGAGGAGGCGATACAATGGCAATGCCTTTTCCCCCAATCTGGAGATAGAGCGGCTTAAAGCTGCCACGTACCCAACGAGTTTTTGGACTTGTTTAAGGTCCGTTGGTGTGGCCATGTGACAAGGCTCGGATTTTGGCTGGATTTGCTTCAATTCCTCTATTGGAAACGATGAAGCCCAGCAGCTTTCCAGCAGGAACGCCAAAAACACATTTTTCTGGATTGAGCTTGATGACATATGCATGGAGGTTTTCAAATGTAAGACGTAAATCGTCTATTAGTGAGTCGACGTGCCTAGTTTTAATGACGACGTTGTCCACGTATGCTTCAACTGTCTTGTCGATCTTTTTCTCCAGGCATGTTTGAATCATGCGTTGGTAGGTGGTCCCGGCGTTTTTGAGCCCGAAGGGCATGGTGTTGAAGCAGAATGGCCCGTATGGGGTAATGAATGTCGTTGCGGCTTGATCGGACTCCTTCAGTTTGATTTGATGGTATCCGGAATATGCATCGAGGAAGCATAGCGAACCGTGTCCTGCGGTGGCATCGATAATCTGGTCGATGCAGGGGAGGGGGAAGGGATCCTTAGGGCAGGCCTTATTGAGGTCTTTGAAGTCGACGCATAGGCATGAGGATTTATCATTCTTTGGCACCATCACCAAGTTTGGTAGCCAGTCCGGGTGTTTTATTTCTCTGATGAATCCGGCCTTGAATAGCTTGGCTAGCTCCTCCCCCATCGCTTGACGTTTGGGTTCGGAAAAACGCCGCAGTGTTTGTTTCACCAGTTTATATCCCTTCCATATGTTGAGGCTATGTTCAGCCAATCTGCGTGGGATTCCTGGCATATCAGAAGGGTGCCAGGCAAATATATCCAATTTCCGCGCAGAAATTCTCGTAGCGCGGTTTCTAGTTGGGTCTAGTTGTGTCCTGATAGATGTTGTCTTCTTAGGGTCCGTTGGATGGACTTGGAATTTGACTATTTCTTATGCTGGTTTGAAGGAGGTGGATTTGGGTCATTTGTCCAAGATTACGTCATCCTTATCCACCATGGAGCGTAATGCGGTTAATTCTTCGGTCGTGAGGGCTTCAGATAATGCCTCAAGGGCCAGCGATGCGGTTTTGTTTTCGACGCAAAGTGCTATGTTCGGATCACTAGCGAGAGTGATTATGCCGTTGGGCCCCGGTATCTTGAGCTTCATATACCCATAGTGAGGTATAGCCTGGAAGTGTGTAAATGCATCTCGCCCCAATAGGGCATGATATCTGCTGTTGAAAGGGGCCACTTGGAAGGTTAGTTCTTCGGTTCAATAGTTCTCTGGTGTGCCGAATACCACGTTGAGTGTGATTTTTCCCACGCATCGCGCCTCCCGACTAGGAATAATTCCCCGGAAGGTCGTGCTACTTTGCTTGATGCGGCTCCTCTCTATTTCCATTTTACTGAGTGTGTCCTCGTAAATGAGGTTTAGTCCGCTGCCGCCGTCCATGAGAACCTTGGTGAGCTGAAAGCCATCCACGATCGGACTGAGGACCAAGGCGGCTGGTGCCCATATTGTCCTGAATTTTGGTTCGTCATAGGCATTGAAAGTTATGGCCGTGTCGTTCCAAGGGTTTGTTGCTGCGATTTGGCACACTTCGGCAAGGTCGCGGAGTGCCCTTTTAATCTTATTGTTTCAAGCGAAAGTCTCGAAGACCGTCCGTACGCTGGGTTCAACGTCTTCTGGAGGATATTGCTCTGGATTATTCTAGGTGAGGATATCATCGCCGCTCTTGGACACCTTCCAGAGTATCCAACATGCTCTAAGGCTGTGAGTTGATATAGTGTCTGGTGTTGTGTGTAGCTTGCATGGTCCATCGGGCCATCCCTCCAGAACGGTTCCGCATACCATAATGGGCTTATATTTCTTTGTCATTGGGTCGGGCGAGCCACTAGGGTGCATCCTTTTCACCTGAACGAGGGATTGGGTGCAAACTGGTGGTTCCCAGCAGGATGCCTGAGTTTTCCAGGCGCTTCCCATTGCGCGGTACTTGTATACTATGGTTGCCAAGTATGTGAAGCGTTCTATCGGACGATGGTTGATGGCGTTGAGGATTCCTTCATCCGTGCAATTGTCGCGGAATGATGTGATCGCGTCTTCGTCATCGCAATCTTCAATCTTATCTTTGACAAGGAGGAAACTGGCCCAGAAGTGGTGGGTCGTTTCCTTATACTGCTGTCGTATGCCCCTGAGAGCGCTTATGTCTAGGTGGGTGGGTGGATTGAAGTCCGAACCCTGACCCAAATTAGGATCCAGAGTTTGAAGAATCTCCGGATTTAGTAGTTCGGGCTCCAGGATGTTAGCTGATTTTTTGGGCTTGTCATCCGATTCTATGTTCGGAGGACAGCACATGTCTTTCTGCAGGTAGGTGTCCAGCTCTTCAAGTTTGGAGATCCGAACGTAGTTCGTCCTTAATATAGGAAGAGTTGCGTTGCTCCTCTACTACCTCTCTTTGATGGGTGATCGGTGGAGTTTTAATTTCTCTCTGGTCGGGTTTAAGCCCAATCCGATCATAGTCTGTGGCAGCGATGCGATCCAGGACCTCGTTTAAAGATGATAACTCCGCCGGATCCATCTGCTTGGAGTACTTAGAGTCAACATGAAGGGGATTTTTGATGACCCGAGAAGCCATCGTCGGCTTAATGGCTGAACGGGCGGTCATAATGAAGCCGCCCAGCCGGAGGGTTTGGCATGGGGCCAGTGTTCCACCGTAGGTGACGTTATCCTTGAGAACAAGGCGAGCCATCCATCCTATCTTTCGACGGCACAGTGGAGCTCTCAATAAAAGCACAAATGTCAGTGTCAAAACCGGCGGATCTCGGGTAGGGGGTCCTGAACTGTGCTTCTAGGATTGATGGTAACAGGAGACGGGGGACATAATGTGTACCCAGATTCGGGCCCTCTCTATGGAGGTAATACCCCACTTCCTGCTTGATTGTCTTGATAAATATGAGTATTACAAGAGTTGATCTACCACGAGATCGTAATGGCTAATGTTGGAAATGTGCCCTAGAGGCAATAATAAAATGGTTATTATTATATTTCCTAGTTCATGATAATTATCTATTGTTCATGCTATAATTGTATTAACCGGAAACCGTAATACATGTGTGAATACATAGACCACAACATGTCCCTAGTATGCCTCTAGTTGACTCGCTCGTTGATCAATAGATGGTTATGGTTTCCTGACCATGGACATTGGATGTCATTGATAACGGGATCACATCATTAGGAGAATGATGTGATGGACAAGACCCAATCTTAAGCATAGCACAAGATCGTGAAGTTTGTTTGCTAAAGCTTTTCTAATGTCAAGTATCATTTCCTTAGACCATGAGATTGTGCAACTCCCGGATACCGTAGGAATGCTTTGGGTGTACCAAACATCACAACATATCTAGGTGGCTATAAAGGTGCATTACAGGTATCTCCGAAAGTGTCTGTTGGGTTGGCACGAATCGAGACTGGGATTTCTCACTCCGTATGGCGGAGAGGTATCTCTGAGCCCACTCGGTAATGCATCATCATAATGAGCTCAATGTGACTAAGGAGTTGGTCACGGGATCATGCGTTACGGAATGAGTAAAGAGACTTGTCGGTAATGAGATTGAACGAGGTATGGGGATACCGACAATCGAATCTTGGGCAAGTAACATACCGATAGACAAAGGGAATTGTATACGGATTGATTGAATCCCTGACATCGTGGTTCATCCGATGAGATCATCGTGGAAAATGTGGGAGACAATATGGGTATCCAGATCCTGCTATTGGTTATTGGCCGAAGAGATGTCTTGGTCATGTCTGCATGGTTCCCGAACCCGTAGGGTCTACACACTTAAGGTTCGGTGACGCTAGAGTTGTTATGGGAAATAGTATGTGGTTACCAAAGGTTGTTCGGAGTCCTGGATGAGATCCCAGATGTGACGAGGAGTTCTGGAATGGTCCGAAGGTGAAGATCGATATATTGGACGAAGGGTATTGGAGTCCGGAATTGTTCCGGGGGTACCGGGTGACGACCAGCGTGTCCGAAAGGGGTTTCGGAGGCCCCGACAAGCATTGGGGGCCTTATGGGCCAAGGGGAGGGGGCACATCAGCCCACTAATGGGCTGAGCACCCCTCCCACCCCATCTCATGTAACTTGGAGAGGTGGGGCGCCTCCCCTAGGGCAGCCACCCCTCCCGGCTTGGGGGGCAAGTTTCCTAGGGGTGGGGGCACCCAAACCCATCTAGGGTTTCCCCTATGGCTTCCACCCTTCCCCTAGGGAACACTAGGGTGCCTCCTCCACCCGCTCCCCCCTATATATAGTGAGGGAGAGAGAGGGCACCGCACCCTTCCCCTGGCGCAGCCCCTCCCCTTCTCCTACACCTCCTCCTCCTCCGTAGCGCTTGGCGAAGCCCTGCCGGAGAACCACGAGCTCCATCACCACCACGCCGTCGTGCTATCGGAGTTCTCCCTCAACTTCTCCTCTCCCCTTGCTGGATCAAGAAGGAGGAGACGTCCCCGCGCTGTACGAGTGTTGAATGCGGAGGTGCCGTTGTTTGGCGCTTAGATCGGAATCGACAGCGATCTGAATCGCTGCGTGTACGACTCCACCAACCGCGTTCTTGTAACGCTTCCGCTTAGCGATCTTCAAGGGTATGAATATGCACTCCCTCTCTCTCGTCGCTAGTATCTCCTAGATTCATCTTGGTGACACGTAGGATTTTTTTTGAATTATTGCTATGTTCCCCAATAGTGGCATCATGAGCTAGGTCTATGCGTAGATTCTATGCACGAGTAGAACAGAAAGCAGTTGTGGGCGATGATTTGTTCAATTTGCTTACCATTACTAGTCTTATCTTGATCCCGTGGCATTGTGGGATGAAGCGGCCCAGACCGACCTTACACGTACGCTTACGTGAGACTAGTTCCACCGACTGACATGCACTTGATGCATAAGGTGGCTGGCGGGTGTCTGTCTCTCCCACTTTAGTCAGACCGGATTCAATGAAAAGGGTCCTTATGAAGGGTAAATATCAATTGGCATATCACCGTTGTGGTTTTGCGTAGGTAAGAAACGTTCTTGCTAGAAACCCATAGCAGCCACGTAAAACATGCAACAACAATTAGAGGACGTCTAACTTGTTTTTGCAGGGTTTGCTATGTGATGGGATATGGCCAAAAGGATGTGATGAATGATATATGTGATGTATGATACTGATCATGTTCTTGTAATAGGAATCACGACTTGCATGTCGATGAGTATGACAACCGGCAGGAGCCATAGGAGTTGTCTTAATTTATTTATGACCTACGTGTCAATGAAAACGCCATGTAATTACTTTACTTTATTGCTAACCGTTATCCATAGTAGTAGAAGTAATAGTTGGCGAGGTAACTTCATGAAGACACGATGATGGAGATCATGGTGTCATGCCGGTGACGATGGTGTTCATACCGCGCCTCGAAGATGGAGATCAAAGGCGCAAGATGATATTGGCCATATCATGTCACTTTATGATTTCCCTGTGATGTTTGTCATGTTTACATCTTATTTGCTTAGAACGATGGTAGCATAAATAAGATGATCCCTCTCTAAAATTTCAAGAAAGTGTCCCCCCTAACTGTGCACCGTTGCGAAGGTTCGTTGTTTTGAAGCACCACATGATGATCGGGTGTGATAGATTCTAACGTTCGAATACAACGGGTGTAAGCCAGATTTACACATGCAAAACACTTAGGTTGACTTGACGAGCCTAGCATGTATAGACATGGCCTCGAAAGACGAAAGACCAAAAGGTCGAACATGAGTCGTATAGTACATACGATCAACATGGAGATGTTCACCATTGATGACTAGTCCGTCTCATGTGATGATCGGACACGGCCTAGTCTATTCAGATCATGTATCACTTAGATGACTAGAGGGATGTCTATCTGAGTGGGAGTTCATTGAATAATTTGATTAGATGAACTTAATTATCATGAACATAGTCTAAATTGTCTTCACAAATTATGTTGTGGATTAATAGCTCGCGCTTTAGCTCTTTGTTTTAATACGTTCCTAGAGGAAGACTAAGTTGAAAGATATTGTAAGCAATTGTGCGGACTAGGGCCGTAGTCTGAGGATTGTCCTCACTGCTACACAGAAGGCTTCTGTCCTTGATGCACCGCTCGGTGTGCCAACCCCTCTGGCGTCGTTTGTGGATGTTGTTAATATATGGTAGACACGTTCTGATGACTACCTGATAGTTTAGTGCGCCATGCTTTACGGCTTAGAGTCGGGGCTCCAAAAGCGTTTTGAATGCCATAGAACATATGAGATGTTCGAAGAGCTGAAATTGGTATTTCAGGATCATGCCCATGTTGAGAGGTTGAGACCTCTGACAAGACCTTTGCCTACAAGATGGAGGAGAATAGCCCAGCCAGTGCGCATGTGCTCAGCATGTCTGGGTACTTCAATCACTTGAATCAAGTGGGAGTTAATCTTCCAGATAAGATAGTGATTGACAAAAGTTCTCCAGTCGTTATCACCAAGCTACTAGAGTTTCGTGATGAACTATAACATGCAAGGGAATATAATCCCAGAGCTGTTCATCGTGCTTAAGGCTGTAAAGGTAGAAATCAAGAAGGAGCATCAAGTGTTGATGGTTAACAAGAGCACTGGTTTCTAAGAAGGGCAAGAAGGAAACTTCTTGAATGGCAAGCCAGTTGCTGCTCCAGTGAAGAAACCCAAGAACCCAAACCCGAGACAAAGTGCTTCCATTAGGGTAACGGTCACTGGTAGCGGAACTGCCTCAAATACTTGGTAGATAAGAAGGTTGTCAACTTCAACAAAAGTATATTTGATATATGTGTGTTATTGATGTGTACCTCACTAGTACTCCTAGTAGCACCTGGGTATTGGATACCGGTTCAGTTCCTAATATTGGTAACTCGAAACAAAAGCTACGGAATTAATGGAGATTAGCTCAGGGCGAGGTGACGATGTGTGTTGGAAGTGTTTCCAAGGTGGATGTGATCACCATCTCACGCTTCCTCTACCTTCTGGATTAGTGTTGAACCTAGATAAATGTTGTTTGCATTGGTGTCTGCGTTGAGCATGAACATGATTAGATCATGTTTATTGCAATACGATTATTCATTTAAGTCAGAGAATAATGGTTATTCTGATTACATGAATAATACCTTCAATGGTCATGCACCCAATGTGAATGGTTTATTGAATACCAGTCATAGTTATACACATGTTCATAACATTGGTGCCAAAAGATGTAGAGTTGATAATGATAGTACCACTTTCATGTGGGACTGCCGCTTAGGTCATATTGGTGTAAAGCGCATGAAAGAACATCCATGCTAATGGACTTTTGAAGTCACTTGATTTTGAATCACTTGACACATGCGAACCATGCCTCTTTGGCAAGATAACTAAAACCATGTTCTTTGGAACAATGGAACGGGCAAGTGACTTGTTGGAAATCATACATGTTGATGTGTGCGGTCCGATGAGTGTTGACGCGCGCAGTGGATATCGTTATTTTCTCACCTTCACTGGTGAATTGAATAAATATGGGTATATTTACTTAATGAAGCATAAGTCTGAAATGTTTGAAAAGATCAAGCAATTTCAGAGTGAAGCTGAGAATCATCGTAACAAGAAGATCAAGTTCCTTCGATCTGATCAAAGGGAAAGTATCTGAGTTATGAGTTTGGCAATCACTAAAGACAAGGTGGAATCGTTTCACAGTTGACGCCGCCTGGAACACCATAGCATGATGGTGTGTCCGAACGTTGTAATCGAACCTTATTGGATATGGTGTATGATGTCTCTTACCAATCTACCGCTATTTTGGGGGTTATGAATTAAAGACAATTACATTCACTTTAAATAGGGAACCATCTAAGTCCGTGAAGACGACACCGTATGAACTATGGTTTGTCAAGAAACCAAAGTTGTTGTTTCTTAAGGTTTGGGGCTACGATGCTTATGTTGATAGGCTTCGGTCGGAAAAGCTCGAACCCAAAGCGGAAAAATTTGTCTTCATAGAATACCCAAACAAGATGATTGGGTATACCTTCTATCTCAGATCTGAGGGCAAAGTGTTTGTCGCTAAGAACATGTCCTTTCTCGATAAAGAGTTTCTCTCGAAAGAATTGAGTGGAAGGAAGATAGAACTTGATGAGGTTGTAAAACCTTCACTTCAACCAGAGAGTAGTGCATCACAAAAATATGTTTCTGTGGCACTTACGTCAGTTGAGGAGAAAGCTAACGATGATGATCATGAGGCTTTAGATCAAATTACTATCAAACATCGTAGGTCGACAAGGGTGTGTACAACTTCTCAGTGGTAACCCTGTCTTAAAGGTCATGTTGTTGGACAAGATGAACCTATGAGCTATGAAGAAGAGATGGTGGGCCTGGATTCCAACAAATGGCTAGAAGCCATGAAATCCGAGATAGGATCCATGTATGTGAACAAAGTATGGACTTTGGTGGACTTGCCCGATGAACGGCGAGCCATTGAGAATAAATGGATCTTTAAGAAGAAGACAGACGCTGATGGTAATGTCACCATTTGTGAAGCTCGACTTGCCTTAAAGAAGTTTCTGACAAGTTCAAGGAGTTGACTATGATGAGACTCTCTCAATCATAGAGATGCTAAAGTCGGTTAGAACTATGTTAGCATTTCATTTACGAAATCAGGCAGATGGATGTCAAAACAAAGTTTCCTTGCCGGTTTCCGTGACGAAAGGTTGTATGTGATACAACCAAAAGGTTTTTGTCAATCCTAAGGATGCTAAAAGGTATGCAAACTCCAGCAATCCTTCTATGGACTGGAGCAAGCATCTCGGAGTTGGAACATACGCTTTGATGAGGCGATCAAAGCATTTGGGTTTATACAAAGTTTGCAAGAAACTTGTATTTGCAAGAAAGTGAGTGGGAGCACTACAACATTTCTAATAGGTATATATGGATGACATATTGTTGATCGGAAATGATGTAGAATTTCTAGAAAGCATTGTTTGAATGGAGTTTTTCAAAGGAAGACCTGTGTAAAACTGCTTACATGTTGGGTATCAAGATCTATAGAGATAGATCAAGACACCTGATAAGACTTTCACAGAGCACATACCTTGACATGATCTTGAAGGAGTTCAAGATGGATCAGTCAAAGAAGGAGTTCTTGCCTGAGTTGTGAGGTGTGAAGTTAAGACTTGAACCTCGACCATGGCAGAAGAAAGAGAAAGGAAGAAAGTCGTCCCCTATGCCTTAGCCATAGGCTCTATACGATATGCCATGCTATGTACCATGATGTGCCTTTCCACGTGTCTGGCAAGGGGGTACAAGAGTGATCCAGGAGTGGATCATTGGACAGCGGTCAAAATTGTCCTTAGGAATAAGGAAATGTTTCTCGGTTATGGAGGTGATAAAGAGTTCGGCGTAAAGGGTTACGTCGATGGAAGCTTTAACACCTATCCGGATGACTCTGAGTAGCAAACCGGATACGTATAGTGGAGCAACCATTTGGAATATCTCCAAGTGGAGCATAGTAGCAACATCTACAATATCAAATCGAGATTTGCTAAGAACACACGGATCTGAATGTTGCAGACCCGTTGCTGACACTTCTCTTGTAAGCATAACATGATCAAACCCTAGAACTCATTGAGTGTTAATAACATGGCAATGTGAACTAGATTATTGACTCAAGTAAACTCTTCGGGTGTTAGTCACATGGTGATGTGAACTATGAGTGTTAATCACATAACGATGTGAACTAGATTATTGACTCTAGTGCAAGTGGGAGACTATTGGAAATATGCCCTAGAGGCAATAATAAAATGGTTACTATTATATTTCCTAGTTCATGATAATTGTCTATTGTTCATGCTATAATTGTATTAACCAAAAACCGTAATACATGTGTGAATACATAGACCACAACACGTCCCTAGTAAGCCTCTAGTTGACTAGCTCATTGATCAATAGATGGTTATGGTTTCCTGACCATGGACATTGCATGCCATTGATAACGGGATCACATCATTAGGAGAATGATGTGATGGCTTCTAATGTCAAGTATCATTTCCTTAGACCATGAGATTGTGCAACTCCCGGATACCGTAGGAATGCTTTGGGTGTACCAAACACCACAACGTAACTGGGTGGCTATAAAGGTGCATTACAGGTATCTCCGAAAGTGTCTGTTGGGTTGGCACGAATCGAGACTGGGATTTATCATCCGTATGACGGAGAGGTATCTCTGGGCCCACTCGGTAATGCATCATCATAATGAGCTCAGTGTGACTAAGGAGTTGGTCACGGGATCATGCATTATGGAACGAGTAAAGAGACTTGCCAGTAACGAGATTGAACGATGTATGGGGATACCGACGATCGAATCTCTGGCAAGTAACATACCGATAGACAAAGGGAATTGTATACAGGATTGATTGAATCCCTGACATCGTGGTCCATCCGATGAGATCATCGTGGAAAATGTGGGAGCCAATATGGGTATCCAGATCCCGCTATTGGTTATTGGCCGGAGAGATGTCTCGGTCATGTCTGCATGGTTCCCGAACCCGTAGGGTCTACACACTTAAGGCTCGGTGACGCTAGAGTTGTTATGGGAAATAGTATGTGGTTACCGAAGGTTGTTCAGAATCCCGGATGAGATCCCGGACATGACGAGGAGTTCCGGAATGGTCCGGAGGTGAAGATCGATATATTGGACAAAGGGTATTGGAGTCCGGAATTGTTCCGGGGGTACCGGGTGACGACCAGCGTGTCAGAAAAGGGGTTTCGGAGGCCCCGGCAAGCGTTGGGGGCCTTATGGGCCAAGGGGAGGGGGCACAACAGCCCACTAAGGGGATGAGCGCCCCTCCCACCCCATCTCACATTACTTGGAGAGGTGGGGGCACCTCCCCTAGAGGTGGGGGCGCCTCCCCTAGGGCAGCCATCCCTCCCGGCTTGGGGGGCAAGTTTCCTAGGGGTGGGGGCGCCCAAACCCATCTAGGGTTTCCCCTGTGGCCACCGCCCCTCCCCTAGGGAACCCTAGGGTGCCTCCTCCACCCCCCTTCCCCCTATATATACTGAGGGAGAGAGAGGTCAGCCGCACCCTTCCCTTGGCGCATCCCCTCCCCCTCTCCTACACCTCCTCCTCCTCCGTAGCGCTTGGCGAAGCCCTGCCGGAGAACCACGAGCTCCATCACCACCACGCCGTCGTGCTGTTGGAGTTCTCCCTCAACTTCTCCTCTCCCCTTGCTGGATCAACGAGGAGGAGACGTCCCCGGGCTGTACGTGTGTTGAACGCAGAGGTGCCGTTGTTCGGCGCTTAGATCGGAATCGACCGCGATCTGAATCGCTGTGTGTATGACTCCACCAACCGCGTTCTTGTAATGCTTCCTCTTAGAAATATTCAAGGGTATGAAGATGCACTCCCTCTCTCTCGTTGCTAGTATCTCCTAGATTGATCTTGGTGACACGTAGGAATTTTTTGAATTATTGCTACATTCCCCAACAGTTAAACCCTAAAAGTCTAGCATGACTATGATTATGAGGATCTATCTATAGACCTAGCCCTCCGGTTTATATAGACACATGAGGGATCTAGGGTTACACAAGGTCGGTTATAGAGAAAGGAATATTCATATTTGGTCGCCAAGCTTGCCTTCCACGCCAAGGAGAGTCCCATTCGGACACGGGTAGAGTCTTCGGTCTTCGTATATTCACGACCCATCAGTCCGGCCCATATCCAATCGGTCGGACGCCCGAGGACCCCTCAGTCCAGGACTCCCTCATCCGGCCTCAAGGGGCGCGCCCAAGGGGGGCATTCCTACTCCTAGTAGGAGTAGATTTCCCTCTTTCCTAGTCCAAGTAGGAGAAGAAGGAAGGAGAGGAAGAAGAGATGGAAAGGGGGGCCGCCCCCTAGCCCTAGTCCAATTCGGTTTGGGCTAGGGGCGCGGGCGCCACACCTTGTCCTGCCTGCTCTCTTCCACCATTAGGCCCATGAGGCCCAATAACTTCGCGGGGGGTTCCAGTAACCCCCGGTACTCCGAAACGACCCAAACCATTCCGGTGTCCGAATGTAACCTTCCAATATATGAATCTTTATGTCTCGACCATTTCGAGACTCCTCGTCATGTCCATGATCTCATCTGGGACTCCGAACAAACTTTGGTACATCAAATCACATAACTCATAATACAAATCATCATCGAACGCTAAGCGTGCGAACCCTATGGGTTTGAGAACTATCTAGACATGACCGAGACACATCTACGGTCAATAACCAATAGTGGAACCTGGATGCTCATATTGGTCCCCACATATTCTACGAAGATCTTTATCGGTCAAACCGCATAACAACATACATTCTTCCCTTTGTCATCGGTATGTTACTTGCCCGAGATTCGATCGTCGGTATCATCATACCTAGTTCAATCTCGTCACCGGCAAGTCTCTTTACTCGTTCCGTAATGCATCATCCCGTGGCTAACTCATTGGACACATTGCTTGCAAGGCTCATAGTGATGTGCATTACCGAGAGGGCCCAGAGATACCTCTCCGACACGCGGAGTGACAAATCCTAATCTTGATCTATGCCAACTCAAAAAACACCATCGGAGACACTTGCAGAGCATCTTTATAATCACCCAGTTATGTTGTGACGTTTGATAGCACACAAGGTGTTCCTCCGGTATTTGGGAGTTGCATAATCTCATACACTATTGGAATCAGCTTCTTTATTGTCCGCCATGGCAGACAACAAAGGCATAGATCACGGACGACAACCATCTTTGTCGTCTGCTAGCAGACGGCAAACTGTCCATCTGAACACGTGCCAGCAAAGACCTTCTTTGTCGTCCGCTTCTTAGAAACAGATGTCAAAGGATTGTGCCGTCCGCCATCCGAGGCCAGCAGACGAGAAAGATAACGGACGTCAGTGGGGTGGAGTGGGAGCCGTTAGGGGGTTAACGACGCACTTTCCCGTCCGCCAGCAGACGGCAAAGATTCAAAGATGTTTGTCGTCCACTGACAGACGGCAAAGAGCTCAGCTAGGCTGCACTGGGAAGCTGCCACGTGGCCAGCTATGCCGTCTGCCAGCGGACGTCAAAGTGATCTGAATCTTGGCCGTCTACTGGCAGACGACAAAGTGACCAAATAGGCAGCCAGTGTTCCTAGTTTCTACAGGTAGCTGCCACGTGTCCTCTTTGTCGTCTGCTAGCAGACGACAAAGAGGCTATGTATCCCCTGTTTTTATTTGAATCCATTTAATTTCACAGGAATTCACACACATATATACATACATACATACATACATACATATATATATATATATATATATATATATATATATTTCACATGCACAGCAGACATATGATGTATCCAACACATAGCTCCATCCATGACAACATACATATATACATAAGAAACAGAGTTCCATCCATACATATTACAGTAACATCACAATGTTCATCCAACACATTGTTCCATGCATCCATATAACAAGTTCCACATTTTTCATCGATACAAACGAAAAAAATAACAGGGAAACAAGCACTCTATCCATGCAAGCTTCCATATAGTGAATTAAATCTGCAAAATTTTCAGTAGTGATAGTCTAAGGAACATGTATAAGTCATGAAGAAAGCAATAGCAGGAAAACTACGATCATTATGCTAAGCCAACGGATGGGTCTTGTCCATCAC
Organism: Triticum aestivum; assembly: GCF_018294505.1. NCBI lineage: Eukaryota > Viridiplantae > Streptophyta > Magnoliopsida > Poales > Poaceae > Triticum > Triticum aestivum. The sequence continues at coordinate 494,508,479 of NC_057794.1, read as the reverse complement.
ATCATTCTCTAATGATGTGATCCCGTTCATCAAATGACAACACATGTCTATGGCTAGGAAACTTAACCATCTTTGATTAACGAGCTAGTCAAGTAGAGGCATACTAGGGACACTCTATTATTTGTCTATGTATCCACACATGTACTAAGTTTTCAGTTAATACAATTCTAGTATGAATAATAAACATTTATCAAGATATAAGGAAATATAAATAACAACTTTATTATTGCCTCTAGGGCATATTTCCTTCAGTCTGCCACTTGCACTAGAGTTAATAATCTAGATTACACAGTAATGATTCTAACACCCATGCAGTCTTGGTGATGATCATGTTTTGCTCGTGAGAGAGGCTTAGTCAACGGGTCTACAACATTCAGATCCGTATGTATCTTGCAAATTTCTGTGTATCCCTCCTTGACTTGATGGCGGATGGAATTGAAGCGTCTCTTGATGTGCTTGGTTCTCTTGTGAAATCTGGATTCCTTTGCCAAGGCAATTGCACCAGTATTGTCACAAAAGATTTTCATTGGACCCGATACACTAGGTATTACACCAAGATCGGATATGAACTCCTTCATCCAGACTCCTTCATTTACTGCTTCTGAAGCAGCTATGTTCTCATCTTCACACGTAGATCCCACCATGACGCTCTGCTTAGAATTGCACCAACTGACAACTCCACCATTCAATAAAAATACGTGTCCGGTTTGTGACTTAGAGTCATCTGGATCAGTGTCAACTACTCAGAACTGCACCAACTGACAGCTCCATCGATGTAACCGTTTACGACAAGCTCTTTGTCACCTTCATAAATGAGAAACATATCCTTAGTCCTTTTCAGGTATTTCAGGATGTTATTGACCGTTGTCTAGTGATCCACTCCTGGATTACTTTGGTACCTCCCTGCTAAACTAATAGCAATGCACACATCAAGTCTGGTACACAACATTGCATACATGATAGAACCTATGGCTGAGGCATAGGGAATGACTTTCATTTTCTCTCTATCTTCTACAGTGGTCAGGCATTGAGTCTGACTCAACTTCACACCTTGTAACACAGGCAAGAACCCTTTCTTTGACTGATCCATTTTGAACTTCTTCAAAACTTTATCAAGGTATGTGCTTTGTGAAAGTCCAATTAAGCATCTTGATCTATCTCTATAGATCTTGATGCCCAATATATAAGCAGCTTCACCGAGGCCTTTCATTGAAAAATTCTTATTCAAGTATCATTTTATGCTATTCAGAAATTCAGTATTATTCCCGATCAACAACATGTCATCCACATATAATATCAGAAATGCTACAGAGCTCCCACTCACTTTCTTGTAAATACAGGCTTCTCCAAAAGTCTGTATAAAACCATATGCTTTGATCACGCTATCAAAGCGTATTTTCCAACTCCGAGATGCTTGCACCAGTCCAAAAATGGATCGTTGGAGATTACACACTTTGTTAGCACCTTTTGGATCGACAAAACCTTCCGGTTGTATCATATACAACTCTTCTTTAAGATATCCATTAAGGAATGCAGTTTTGACATCCATTTGCCAATTTTAATAACCGTAAAATGCGGAAATTGCTAACATTATTCGGATGGACTTAAGCATCGCTACAGGTGAGAAGGTATCATCGTAGTCAACTCCTTGAACTTGTCGAAAACCTTTTGCAACAAGTCGAGCTTTGTTGACAGTAACATTACCGTCAGCATCAGTCTTCATCTTGAAGATCCATTCATTCTCTATGGCTTGCCGATCATCGGGCAAGTCAACCAAAGTCCACACTTTGTTCTCATACATGGATCACATCTCAGATTTCATGGCCTCAAGCCATTTCACGGAATCTGGGATCATCATCGCTTCCTCATAGTTCGTAGGTTCGTCATGGTCAAGTAACATGACCTCCAGAACAGGATTACCGTACCACTTTGGTGTGGATCTTACTCTGGTAGACCTACGAGGTTCGGTAGTAACTTGATCAGAAGTTTCATGATCATCATCATTAGCTTCCTCACTAATTGGTGTAGGAATCACTGGAACTGATTTATGTGATGAACTACTTTCCAATAAGTGAGAAGGTATGGTTACCTCATCAAGTTCTACTTTCCTCCCACTCACTTTTTTCGAGAGAAACTCCTTCTCTAGGAAGGATCCATTCTTAGCAAAAAAATCTTGCCTTCGGATCTGTGATAGAAGGTATACCAAACAATCTCCTTTGGGTATCCTATGAAGACACATTTCTCCGATTTGGGTTCGAGCTTATCAGGTTGAAGCTTTTTCACATAAGCATCGCAGCCCCAAACTTTAAGAAACGACAACTTGGGTTTCTTGCCAAACCACACTTCATATGGTGTCGTCTCAACGGATTTTGATGGTGCCCTATTTAACGTGAATGCATCCATCTCTAAAGCATAACCCTGAAACGATAGTGGTAAATTAGTAAGAGACATCATAGATCGCACCATATCTAATAGAGTGTGGTTACAACGTTCGGACACACCATTACACTGTGGTGTTCCACGTGGCATGAGTTGTGAAACTATTCTGCATTGTTTCAAATGAAGACCAAACTCATAACTCAAATATTCACCTCCACGATCAGATCGTAGTAACTTAATTTTCTTGTTACGATCATTTTCCACTTCACTCTGAAATTCTTTGAACTTTTCAAATGTTTCAGACTTATGTTTCATCAAGTAGATATACCCATGATACGTCTCCAACGTATCTATAATTTTTTATTGTTCCATGCTATTATATTATCTGTTTTGGATGTTTATGGGCTTTATTATACACTTTTATATTATTTTTGGGACTAACCTATTAACCGGAGGCCCAGCCCAAATTGTTGTTTTCTTGCCTATTTCAGTGTTTCAAAGAAAAGGAATATCAAACGGAGTCCAAACGGAATGAAACCTTCGGGGGAGTTATTTTTGGAACAGAAGCAATCCACGAGACTTGGAGTAGACGTCATGGAAGCTCCAAGGTGGCCACGAGGCAGGGAGGTGCGCCTGCCCCCTTGGGCGTGCCCCCCACCCTCGTGGGCCCCTCGTGGCTCCCCTGACCGACTTCTTTCGCCTATATATATCCATATACCCTAAAAAACATGGAAGAGCAGAATAGATCGGGAGTTCCGCCGCCAGAAGCCCCCGTAGCCACCAAAAACCAATCTAGACCCATTTCGGCACCCTGCCGGAGGGGGGAATCCCTCTCCGGTGGCCATCTTCATCATCCTGGCGCTCTCCATGACGAGGAGGGAGTAGTTCTCCCTCGGGGCTGAGGGTATGTACCAGTAGCCATGTGTCTAATCTCTCTCTCTCTCTCTCTCTCTCTCTCTCTCTCTCGTGTTCTTGAGTCGGTATGATCATGATGTATCGCGAGCTTTGCTATTATAGTTGGATCTTATGATGTTTCTCCCCCTCTACTCTCTTGTGATGAATTGAGTTTTCCTTTTGAAGTTATCTTATTGGATTGAGTCTTTAATGATTTGAGAACACTTGATGTATGTCTTGCATGTGCTTATCTGTGGTGACAATGGGATATCACGTGATCCACTTGATGTATGTTTTGGTGATCAACTTGCGAGTTCCGTGACCTCGTGAACTTATGCATAGGGGTTGGTAAACGTTTTCGTCTTGTCTCTCCGGTAGAAACTTTGGGGCACTCTTTGAAGTTCTTTGTGTTGGTTGAATAGATGAATCTGAGATTGTGTGATGCATATCGTATAATCATACCCACGGATACTTGAGGTGACATTAGGGTTTTGGTTTATTTGCGTCTTAAGGTGTTATTTTATTACGAACTCTAGGGCTGTTTGTGACACTTATAGGAATAGCCCAACGGATTGATCGGAAAGAATAACTTTGAGGTGGTTTCGTACCCTACAATACTCTCTTCGTTTGTTCTCTTCTATTAGTGACTTTGGAGTGACTCTTTATTGCATGTTGAGGGATAGTTATATGATCCAATTACATTATTATTGTTGAGGGAACTTGCACTAGTGAAAGTATGAACCCTAGGCCTTGTTTCAACGCATTGCAATACCGTTTACGCTCACTTTTATCATTAGTTAACTTGCTGTTTTTATATTTTCAGATTACAAAAACCTTTATCTACTATCCATATTGCACTTGTATCACCATCTCTTCGCCAAACTAGTGCACCTATACAATTTACCATTGTATTGGGTGTGTTGGGGACACAAGAGACTCTTTGTTATTTGGTTGCAGGGTTGTTTGAGAGAGACCATCTTCATCCTACGCCTCCCACGGATTGATAAACCTTAGGTCATCCACTTGAGGGAAATTTGCTACTGTCCTACAAACCTCCGCACTTGGAGGCCCAACAACGTCTACAAGAACAAGGTTGTGTAGTAGACATGAAGCTCTTTTCTGGCACCGTTGCCGGGGAGGTTAGTGCTTGAAGGTATATCTTTAGATCTTGCAATCGAATCTTTTATTTTCTTGTTTTATCACTAGTTTAGTTTATAATAGAAAATTACAAAAAAATGGAATTGAGTTTGCCTCATACCTTCATATTTTTAATATCTTTCGTGAGAATGATGCAAAGGAAAATTGTGCTCAGGTGCTAGAAGAAGAAGTCTATAAAATGTTTGGCACTAAATCTTTGAATGATGAGCATGATTGCAATGTTGTTAGTATGAACTCCTTGAATATCCATAGTACTAATAATGATTGCACTAGTCATGATGAAAATGTCTCTTATAAGCATGTCAATTTTTGTGGAGTGCATAGAGTTTGCAAGTACACACCAAATAGGGAAGATAGATTTTGCAAGAGGCACAAGTATTTGGAAACTAAATGGTTGCAAGAAAGGCTAGATGTTTGTGCTGAACATTTAAAATTTCTTCACCATACTTGTGAACTTTGCAATGAACATGGTCATTTAAATCTCAAATGCAAATTGTTTCATGATCGTATCGTGTCCAAAAATTATGATGATTTGATTTCCCTTGCACATCATAATGAACTTACTTTGCTTTTGGGTTATGAAGAAATGAAACGTGTAACTAAGCATATTCCAGAATATAACCTTTAGAAATTCCTCGATATTGATCCAGAAGAAATTTTTATGTATTGTGCGGTGAATTGCATTGAAAATCCTCATATTGCCAATTACATAAAGAAAATAGAACAAATAGAAGATGAAGAGAATACTAATGAAAGGGAAGAGACTTCCCAATATTCTCCTATTATTTCTTATGATGAATCAGGTAATGAGGAGGAGCCTCCTATTCAACCAATCTCATTAATAAGGAGCTCCGAAAAGAGGATAAAACCCACACATGATGTGAAGAAGAAAAAGAAAAGACGGAGAAGCAAAGGTAAAATTGTATCCCTCCCAAATAATGTTGCTCCTATTACTCATTGTGATGATGATAATTGTTATACTATTGGTGCTATCCATACTATTAATGATGAGAGTGATTATTCTTATGATATGAAAAGGCCCAAGCTTGGGGATGCTATGTTTGATGAGAATGACATGTTTGAGAATATATTTGCTGCAATTAATGTTTGTCCCAAGCTTGGGGATGCATTGTTTAATGAAGATGATATTTCTAGCCTCCCAAGTTTTGATATGCAAATTTGTTATGATGATAGCATGCCTCCTACTTATGATGATTATATTGATGAAAGTGGGTTTGGAAGAGTGTCAACTTTAGGAAGTAATGATCCCACTATTTTGGAGGATGTTGAATCTTGTTGTGATAATTATGAAAGTGGATTTGGAGAGGTCACGACTTTATTTAGTAATGATTCCACTATCTTGGAAGAGGTTTCAATCGATTATGATGAGAACAAAGTTGCTACTTATGATTATTGTGATGACACTTATGCTATAAAAAGTAGTGATGATTATATTAAAACTTGTCATTATTATGATTACCATTTTCCTGAACATTACTCTTTTAATGTGGAAACAATTTATAGTATTCGAGTCTCTTATGATACTCCCACTATTCCGAATAAGAAGAATTTTGCTTATGTGGAGAGTAATAAAATTTCTTTGTTGGTAGATCATGAAAAGAATGCTTTTGGTACTGGTTATATTGTTGAATTCATTCATGATGCTACTGAAAATTATTATGAGGGAGGAACATATGCTTGTAGGAATTGCAATAATATCAAGTTTCCTCTCTATGTGCTTAAAATCTGGAAGTTGTGCTTGTTTTACCTTCCTATACAAGTTGATTCTTGTTCCCATAAGTTGTTTGCTCACAAAATCCCTATGCATAGGAAGTGGGTTAGACTTAAATGTGCTAGTCATATTCTTCATGATGCTCTCTTTATGTTTCAATTATTATCTTTTATGGGAGCATCATTGTCATCATCATGCCTAGCTAGGGTGTTAAACGATAGCGCTTGTTGGGAGGCAACACAATTTTTTTTGTTCCTGTTTAGTAATAAATAATTCATCTAGCCTCTGTTTAGATGTAGTTTTATGCTTTTAATTAGTGTTTGTGCCAAGTAGAACCTTTGGGAAGACTTGGGGAAAGTCTTTGCGATCATGCTGTAAAAAATAGAAACTTTAGCGCTCATGAGATTAGCTACCATTTTTTACTGGAGAGTGCTATTAAGTTGATTCTTTTTGAAGATGAGTAATAGAAAAATTCCTCAGGTCCACCAATTTATTTGAGAATTTTATGAGTTCCAGAAGTATACGTTTGATACAGATTCCTACAGACTGTTCTGTTTTTGACAGATTCTGTTTTCTATGTGTTCTTTGCTTATTTTGATGAATCTATGAGTAGTATCGGAGGGTATGAACCATAGAGAAGTTGGAATACAGTAGGTATTGCACCAATATGAGTTTAGAATGAGTTCACAACAATACATAAGTGGTGATTTATTTTCTTATACTAACGGAACTTACGAGTTTTCTGTTAAATTTTGTGTTGTGAAGTTTTCAAGTTTTGGGTAAAGATTCGATGGAATATGGAATAAGGAGTGGCAAGAGCCTAAGCTTGGGGATGCCCGGAAGGCATCCCCTCTTTCGTCATTGTTCATCGGTAACTTTACTTGGAGCTATATTTTTATTCACCACATGATATGTGTTTTGCTTAGAGCATCATTTTATTTTCTTTTGTTTTGCTTGCTGTTTGAATAAAATACCAATATCTGAAATTCTTAAATGTTAGAGAGTCTTCACATAGTTGCATAATTATTCGACTACTCATTGATCTTCACTTATATCTTTCGAGTAGTTTATCCTTTGCTCTAGTGCTTCACTTATATCTTTTTAGAGCGCGGCAGTGGTTTTATTTTGAAGAAATAGATGAATTCTCGTGCTTCACTTATATTATTTTGAGAGTCTTTAGAATAGCATGGTAATTTTCTGTGGTTATGAAACTAGTCCTAATATGATAGGCATCCAAGAGGGATATAATAAAAACTTTCATATAAAGTGCTTTGAATACTATGAGAAGTTTGATACTTGATGATTGTTCTGAGATATGAAGATGGTAATATTAGAGTCGTGCTAGTTGAGTAATTGTGAATTTGAGAAATACTTGTGTTGAGGTTTGCAAGTCCCGTAGCATGCACATATGGTAACCGTTGTGTGAAAAATTTGAAGCATGAGGTGTTTCTTTGATTGCCTTCCTTATGAGTGGCGGTTGGGGACGAGCGATGGTCTTTTCCTACCAATCTACCCCCTAGGAGCATGCGCGTAATGCTTGGTTTTTTATGACTTCTAGATTTTTGCAATAATTATGTGAGTTATTTATGACTAATGTTGAGTCCATGGATTATACGCACTCTCACATTTCCATCATTGCTAGCCTCTTCGGTACCGTGCATTGCCCTTTCTCATCTTGAGAGTTGGTGCAAACTTCGCCGGTGCATCCAAACCCCGTGATACGATACGCTCTATCACACATAAACCTCCTTATATCTTCCTCAAAACAGCCACCATACCTACCTATTATGTCATTTCCATAGCCATTATGAGATATATTGCCATGAAACTTTCCACCATTCCGTTTATTATGACACGCATCATCATTGTCATATTGCTTTGCATGATCATGTAGTTGACATCGTATTCGTGGCAAAGCCACCGATCATAAATTTTTTCATACATGTCACTCTTGATTCATCACAATCCCGGTACACCACCGGAGGCATTCATATAGAGTCATATCTTGTTCTAGTATTGAGTTGTAATCATTGAGTTGTAAATAAATACAAGTGTGATGATCATTAATAATAGAGCATTGTCCCATAAAAAAAGAGAAAGGCCAAATAAAAAAAGAAGGCCCAAAAAAATATAAAAAATATATAAAAAGGGGGAAATGCTACTATCCTTTTTTTCCACACTTGTGCTTCAAAGTAGCACCGTGATCTTTATGATAGAGAGTCTCTTGTTTTGTCATTTTTATATACTAGTGGGAATTTTTCATTATAGAACTTGGCTTGTATATTCCATCATTGGGCCTCCTCAAGTGCCCTAGGTCTTCATAAGCAAGCAAGTTGGATGCACACCCACTTAGTTTCTTTTGTTGAGCTTTCGTACATTTATAGCTCTAGTGCATCTGTTGCATGGCAATCCCTACTCCTTGCATTGACATCAATTGACGGGCATCTCCCTAGCCCATTGATTAGCCGCGTCGATATGTGACTTTCTCCTTTTTTGTCTTCTCCGCATAACCCCCTTCATTATATTCTATTCCACCCATAGTGCTATATCCATAGCTCACGCTCATGCATTGCGTGAAAGTTGAAAAAAAGTTTGAGATTACTAAAGTGTGAAACAAATGTTGGCTTGTCATCGAGGTTATGCATGATGAGAGCATTCTTGTGTGACGAAAATGGAGCATGACCAAACTATATGATTTTGTGTGGATGAACATTCTTTTGCCATGTTATTTTGAGAAGACATAATTGCTTAGTTAGTATGCTTGAAGTATTATTATTTTTATGTCAATATTAAACTTTTGTCTTGAATCTTATGGATGTGAATATTCTTGCCACAATAAAGAAAATTACATTGATTAATATGTTAGGTGGCATTCCACATCAAAAATTCTATTTTTATCATTTACCTACTCGAGGACGAGCAGGAATTAAGCTTGGGGATTCTGATACGTCTGTTCAGACACGAACATGTCACAGTGTACCCTCGACGCCGGGGATGATGCACCATAGCTCACGTCGAAGGAGACCCGCAGGAAGTGCGGTACGCAAGACAATCCGGTGGGCGCTTTTGTACACCCGAAACCCCACACGCCCAGGAGGGACACCGTCAGGGCGCGCGGCGGCTATGGGCTGCCCTAGGTCGGCCTGACCGCCCCTAGGGCCTCGAGGTTCACCGCCCTGCATACGAAGAACAAACAAAGAACGAGGAAGAAGAAGAACAAGGGAGAGAGATGTAAAGCTAAAAAGTGATATATTGATAGATCGGTTGTGTGTTGTTCAATCGGCCATCACCCCTTACATATATATGAGGCGGTTGGACTTCCCGTACAAGAAAATGACTCAAATCACGTCCAAATCATCAAAAGTTACCCTAACTCGGACTACGAGGGCCGGAACTTCCGGTCTGGCCTGGAACTTCCGGGCTGAAATTATATCAAGTAGCCCTCTTGCACTGAATCTGCAGGCCGCATACTACTTCGGATGATGATGGTCCCAAAAGCAAAGTTGTAGATCTTGCAATGGAGAAAACTCTTCAGTTCATCACTTTTTCATCCGAGGTCATCTTGATGTCAAAATTGGCCCCACAAATCTGCAAACAATATTAAAATTCCAGTCTTTGGGGCGCACCGCGTGCAAACTTTTGGTTTAGCCCGGAACCTCCCCGGAAGTTTTGCCCGGAACTTCCGGGGCAAACTTATGCAGAACACTGTTTTGACTCTAACTTTTTCACACGAACTCCTATTTAGACGTTTTTTATATCGAAATCGATTGCCTCGAAGAGACAAAGACAACTCGTGTAGAAACATTTCTCATATGAGTACATCTTGGAGGCGTAATCAGCTGAATAGTCTTCTGAATATAAAATCTGAGTACTTCAAACACAACTTCGGCCTTAGAGATGAGACTGGATGGCTATGGCCCAAATATGAAAGTTTCTCCTTTTGACGATACGGAACTTTCTCACTTTGAGCACTTCTCCATTTGAGGCCATCTTAATTAAGTTCTTGGCCGTGTCAAAATCTGGTGTCAACACATGCCCCCCCCCCCACCGTTTTTTGGCAAAGCTTGTGTGCCAAAAAATAACTCACATATAGCTTGTTCTAAGGACGATGTCAACACTCCATCGGCCATTTTGCATGTTCTTAGGACGATAAGTATATATCGGCCATTTCTTGTTTGAACCTCTTGAGGCAAACAGGTGAAAACTTCTCAGCTTCTATAACAATCCTGTGATAAGGTTCCATAGACCAAAACCATCCTCCGAACCATATTGTTCTCCCTTTCGCTCGGATTTTGCAAATAATCAAGAGTGAACTTCCTCCAATCCTTACTTCGCCTGCATAAAAGTTTCATTAGTGGCCGAAGCGGTGGGCTTCGGTTCGGCCTTACCTATATTGACAAGACCTAGCATCGGCTATTGATAGAAATGTAATACACCATGGTTAACATAGTAGCCGGATGCTTGCTGTGCCAACTCTTTCGAATTGTCATGTCTAGATATATGAAAAAATTTAAATCAACCCAAGGTAAATCTTGCATCTAGACATACCAAAAGATAAATTATAAGTGATTCATCAAAATGTTGATAACCCTTGGATATTTGTTGCACTACTAATAACGAATCACCGGAAGCCTCATATGTATAGCACCTATAGCAAGGCAAAACTCCAATCTGAATAACAATGCATATTCGGCTTTGATCATTGTGCAAAAATATTTTAAGCGGCATGAGGCTTCACAAAATAGCTTCATATGGAGATAAATAAACAACACCAACACCTTGGCCATTGTTACAAATTTAACCATCAATATATAATCTCCATGTTACTAGAGAGATCAAGCTAAAAACAATAGTATGCATGATGTCAATATGATGCTCAATAAAAAAAGCAACCATGATTTGGCCTTACGTAAATTCTGAAAACTAATAAGCCAAAGCACACCCAATCAAAACATAAGTTCTCTTTGCAATTTTGATGAATTGGTCTATGCATAATATCTTCAATGGCATCAATTTGACAAATTCCTTTGCAAGGACTTATCTCAATCTCTACTCAAACTAAGGACGATGTTAGAATACCACACCGGCCATTCTTAGATATTCTTAGGGCGATATATAAGTATCGGCCATTCCCATGGGGTCCATGTAGGATTCACCCACCAAAGTATGTATAGCCAAAATAAACAAATGAAATAGCAATAAAATATTTCAGCCCTTTTGTATTAGCAACAAAAACGTAACTAACCAAATGTATAGTGATTTGGTAATACCCTGTCATGATATAGAAAATTATGTTGCATCCATGGAACAAAATAAATCCATGGAGGGTAATTGATCATACCTATGGATGAATTCCATGGCAAAGGCATCAATGGCATGGTTGAAGAAAATGAATGATGTGCTAACCGAAGATTTTGATGTTGTGATGCACACCTTCGGCTTAATTGTTTGTTGCTTCCATTCTTCTCTTTCTTTACTTTTATTGTACTTATTGCGATAGAAGCATGCACATACTTTTTTTTATGATTGATCCTCTTGGGAACCCATGCCATGTTCTTCTGTCTCAGCTCTTGTGCACTAAGATTTTATAATTCCCTCTTTTGCCAATACGATAAACCGAGTGGGCATCTTGGTTGTGATTCTATTTTGACCTTGTGCACTCTCAACTTCTTTTCTTCAGATTTGGCACTTTGACTCTCAATAATTGGTTGCTTTGTCTCATTGCCTTTAGTAGCCAATGTCAACACTTTAATTGGCTCATTTTCATTTGAGATCAAATCTGAAGTTGCACTCTTATGACCATCTATTTTAACACGCTAAACTTGCTTGACCACCTCTTTCTTCTTCTTTGAGCTCTGGACCGATTCCTTTTGATTGAAACGGTCTTTAACATGTGATTGTTCAAATGTTCATCTTCTCGGAGCTGCATAATATTGATGAGATGGTCTAAAATAAGATGGAGAATGTGCCCTTGTATCATACCTGTCCCATGATGGATATGTATCTATACGAGCATAGGGAGAAATCCAGGACATTGGCATTGGCGGCCAAAAATAAGGATATGAATATGTTGCATGAAAATTTTCACTTTTCCAATACCAATCCTCAAATTTGCGCCTTGGGGGTGATCTTGATGCTTTTGCATTAGTTGGCCGATAAGCACTTTTCTCTTCACTCTTATTTTGATATTTATCTAATAATTGTGCAAAAGTGACCTTGGATTTCTTGCACTTGTGCTTATTGGGCCTTTGTTTCCTTTGGTTGTGCTTGCACCGATCTCTGAATTTGCTTGCTGCCCCCCCCCCAGTCCTTGGCGTCTCCATTGTAGCTTCGATGGAATTTTCGCCCTCAAGATTATGTTCATTATGCTCTTCAACAACTTATTTACTTGAAAGATTAATCCCATCACCTGCAGTTTTTACCTTCTCTTTAAATGGATCGGCTTGAAGTAGCCGATGCAAAAACTTTCTGCCATCGGGACCAATCGGAATAGACTGGTGATCTCTTGGTGTCTCAACAAATTTCAATCGTCCTTTACCAATGGTCAATTTAACTATTTGACGAAACATGTTGCAATCCTCAAAATTATGCTTGGATGAATCATGCAACTTACAATACATTCGTCCCTGGACAGATGGCTCAACATGGTGATCAAGAATTCTAATATAATTATTTCTCAACAACAAATTAAATATTTGATCACATATGCTTGAACTGAAGGTAAACTTTTTATTCTCTATCTAGTCTTGTTGTGAGAACGGCTTTGGAGTTAAGCAAACGAATGGTTCAGATTTTGCATCACCCCATTCGGCTATGCATTATGTTTTGCACTCTATCTCCGATGTCTTTGGATAAGAAACTATACTGGCATCGGTTTGCTCAGAGGATTTTAACCTTGGCTTTAAATTTCTGAAACAAAAATAGTTAGAACATACATGTCTCAATTGAGACCAAGTGTAAGCCAAGTAAGAAATAAGCGAAGCTACCCAATTAGATATGAACTTTAAATAAATCAATGGGAAAAGCTTTGGCTGCAGTAATAAGTCACTATCGGTCTCTTTGAATGGTACAATATATTGACCGATATGCTTAGTAAAAAATTTATTGCTAACAAGTAAATTGCCCTTCTTCATTGGTATTTGAAAATTATTTATTAGATTTTTTCTAATAGATGCATCAACAATAAAGTTGTGACCAAATCTGAAAATAGGTGAATTACTTGCTAGACATACCTCTTCAAATATGTTGGGAGAGCATGATGATTGCATATAATGAATAATATTGTGCTTTGCTTCTGGATGACTTCCCAACACCATGTCACAATTTTCTTCTTGATTTCGTGCATCATAAATTTGAAGATCTTCGTCAACCGAACTTTGTTCAGCTACTTGCTCTTGTCCTTGAAGCTTGTCAATTTCTATGACACGAAACTCATAGGGCAGGAAGTAGGTTCCATTAACTTCAGAAAAATCAAACATGCTTGTTTTGCTATGCTTGCCATGCCCTTTCTGAATAATGCTTGCCTCTTTGAATTTGATGGATTTGGAATATATACTACTTGATTTGGCTTTTTCAACCGAAGAACTTTTAGTTTCCGAATCATCATTCTTTTTGCCGGTTATATCAATTGGCAAGGCTTCTTTTCTTTGAGCCAATTCCCTATCAATTCTCTCTTGGCGAAGTACCTGCACCCTATCGTGCAAAGCTTTAACTCCCCTCTCAATTCCAGCCTGCTCTAGATTAGTTTGCCTCCCTATGCTTTAGAATCTTTCGGCAATGAAGTGTTAGTGTTGCCGAAATTTTGCAATTGTGTAGGGGGTGTATAATATGCTGCGGTACTAGGTGGAGGTGTATGGACTGCTGTATAACCATATGCTCTTTCGCCAATTCTATCAATGCATGCAGTTTCATCTTCTTGCAAAACTCTAGCCTTTATTGCAGCATAATCAGGAAACAACCCCTTTTCATATTGTTCAAGGCAAAGAGCACTAATTTTCTTGTTTTGTGCCAAGCTCTTTTTTAACGCAGATTCTTTCGGCAATGATTCGTGAGTGTTGCCGAAATTCTCGAATTGCGTAGAGTATGCATTATATGCTACAGTATTTGATGACGGCACATGTGTTCCTGTAAAATTTTCACTTATTCGGCTATGACCATGAAGATGTGGGGCCAAATTATGAACATCTACAGTTGCATACGGTGCTGAAAATTACTAAAATGAGGTGTAGCATATGATGGTTGAGAGTAACTAGCCGAATAGCTAGTAGTGGCATGGCCAATTCTCCCATCCATCGGCAAGGTTGAATTCACATACTGCAAATTAGTTGCCGATGAATAAAAAGGTGAAACACTTTCTTCTATGCTATTGGAAATTTTAACATGAGGTGTTTCAAATTGATTAACCGAACCAATCATGTTGTTCATCGGCATATGGATTTGTGGTGTTGCCGATGCATGAGCGTTAGGATACATATGTTGTATGTTACTAGTATCATAAGAAGTTGAAACATGTAAATTACTTTGAATCGGCCTATGCACGTAATTAGATGCCTTATTGAAAAAACTATGTTGGCCAATAGAGTATAATCATTGAACGATCTAGTAACATCATATGAATTATTTGCATCTACAGTAGGGAATTGGGTATTCATATTACCTTTGTAGATTGCAAACCCTAAATGACGATCTCTTCATAGCAAGAACGGGCCGGAGACCGTTCAAAGCTTGGTCCCCAGCATTGTCGCCAAAAAGTGTGTTCGCACACGAACACGTCACCATGTACCCTCGACGCCGGGGGTGATGCACCGCAGCTCACGTCGAAGGAGACCCGCCGGAAGCGCGGTACGCAAGATAATCCGGCGGGCACTTTTGTACACCCGAAACCCCACATGCTCGGGAGGGACCCCGTCAGGGCATGCGGCGGCTATGGGCTGCCCTAGGTCGGCCTGACCGCCCCTAGGGCCTCGAGGTTCGCCGCCCTGCAGACGAAGAACGAACGAAGAATGAGGAAGAAGAAGAACAAGGGAGAGAGATAAAGGTAAAGGTAAAAAGTGATATATTGGTAGATCGATTGTGTGTTGTTCAATCGGCCGTCACCCCTTACATATATATGAGGCAGCTGGACTTCCTGTACAGGAAAAGGACTCAAATCACATCCAAATCATCAAAAGTTACCCTAACTCGGACTACGAGGGCCGGAACTTCCGGTCTGGCCTGGAACTTCCGGGCTGAAATTATATCAAGTAGCCCTCTTGCACTGAATCTGCAGGCCGCATACTACTTCAGATGACGATGGCCCCAAAAGCAAAGTTGTAGATCTTGCAATGGAGAAAAACTCTTTAGTTGATCACTTTTTCATCCGAGGTCATCTTGACGTCGAAATCGGCCCCGCAAATTTGCAAACAATGTTAAAATTCCAGTCTTTGGGGCGCACCGCGTGCAAACTTTCGGTTGAGCTTGGAACCTCCCCGGAAGTTTTGCCCGGAACTTTTGGGGCAAACTTATGCAAAACATTGTTTTGGCTCTAACTTTTTCACACGAACTCCGATTTAGACGTTTTTTATATCGAAATCGATCGCCTCGACGTGACGAAGACAACCCGTGTAGAAACATTTCTCATATGAGTCCATCTTGGAGGCGTAATCATCTGAATAGTCTTCTGAATATAAAATCTGAGTACTTCAAACACAACTTCGGCCTTAGAGATGAGACCGGATGGCTATGGCCCAAATATGAAAGTTTCTCCTTTTGAAGATATGGAACTTTCTCACTTTGAGCACTTCTCCATTTGAGGCCATCTTAATTAAGTTCTTGGCTGTGTCAAAATCTGGTGTCAACAACGTCTCCAATGTATCTATAATTTTTTATTGTTCCATGCTATTATATTATCTGTTTTGCATGTTTATGGGATTTATTATACACTTTTATATTATTTTTGGGACTAACCTATTAACCGGAGGCCCAGCCCAAATTGTTGTTTTCTTGCCTCTTTCAGTGTTTCGAAGAAAAGGAATATCAAATAGAGTCCAAACGGAATGAAACCTTTGTGAGAGTTATTTTTGGAACAGAAGCAATCCAGGAGACTTGGAGTAGACGTCAGGGAAGCTTCAAGGTGGCCACGAGGCAGGGAGGCACGCCTGCCCCCCTAGACGCGCCCCCACCCTCGTGGGCCCTCATGGCTTCCCTGACCGACTTCTTTCGCATATATATATATCCATATACCCTAAAAACATCGAAGAGCAGAATAGATTGGGAGTTCCATCGCCAGATGCCTCCATAGCCACCGAAAACCAATCTAGACACGTTCTGGCACCCTGCCGGAGGGGGGAATCCCTCTTCGGTGGCCATCTTCATCATCCCGGGGCTCTCCATAACGAGGAGGGAGTAGTTCTCCCTCAGGGCTGAGGGTATGTACTAGTAGCTATGTGTTTGATCTCTCTCTCTCTCTCTCTCTCTCTCTCTCTCTCTCGTGTTCTTGAGTCAGTACAATCTTGATGTATCGTGAGCTTTGCTATTATAGTTGGATCTTATGTTGTTTCTCCCCCTCTACTCTCTTGTGATGAATTGAGTTTTCCCTTTGAAGCTATCTTATTGGATTGAGTCTTTAATGATTTGAGAACACTTGATGTATGTCTTGCATGTGCTTATCTGTGGTGACAATGGGATATCACGTGATCCACTTGATGTATGTTTTGGTGATCAACTTGCGAGTTCCGTGAACTCGTGAACTTATGCATAGGGGTTGGCACACATTTTCGTCTTGACTCTCCGGTAGAAACTTTGGGGCACTCTTTGAAGTTCTTTGTGTTGGTTGAATAGATGAATCTGAGATTGTGTGATGCATATCGTATAATCATACCCACGGATACTTGAGGTGACATTGGAGTATCTAGGTGACAATAGGGTTTTGGTTGACTTGTGTCTTAAGGTGTTATTTTACTACGAACTCTAGGGCTGTTTGTGACACTTATAGGAATAGCCCAACGGGTTGATCAGAAAGAATAACTTTGAGGTGGTTTCGTACCCTACAATAATATCTTCGTTTGTTCTCCGCTATTAATGACTTTGGAGTGACTGTTTGTTGCATGTTGAGGGATAGTTATATGATCCAATTATGTTATTATTGTTGAGGGAACTTGCAGTGAAAGTATGAACCCTAGGCCTTGTTTCAACGCATTGCAATACCATTTACGCTCACTTTTATCATTAGTTACCTTGCTGTTTTTATATTTTCAGATTACAAAAACCTTTATCTACTATCCATATTGCACTTGTATCACCATCTCTTCGTCGAACTAGTGCACATATACAATTTACCATTGTATTGGGTGTGTTGGGGACACAAGAGACTCTTTGTTATTTGGTTGCAGGGTTGTTTGAGAGAGACCATCTTCATCCTACGCCTCCCACGGATTGATAAACCTTAGGTCATCCACTTGAGGGAAATTTGCTACTGTCCTACACACCTTTGCACTTGGAGGCCCAACAACGTCTACAAGATGAAGGTTGTGTAGTAGACATCAAGCTCTTTTCTGGCGCCGTTGCCGGGGAGTTTAGTGCTTGAAGGTATATCTTTAGATCTTGCACTCGAATCTTTTAGTTTCTTTTTTATCACTAGTTTAGTTTATAATAGAAAATTACAAAAAATGGAATTGAGTTTGCCTCATACGCTTCATCTTTTTAATATCTTTCATGAGAATGATGCAAAGGAAAATTGTGCTCAGGTGCTAGAAGAAGAAGTCTATAAAATGTTTGGCACTAAATCTTTGAATGATGAGCATGATTGCAATGTTGTTAGTATGAACTCCTTGAATATCCATAGTACTAATAATGATTGCACTAGTCATGATGAAAATGTCTCTTATAAGCATGTCAATTTTTGTGGAGTGCATAGAGTTTGCAAGTACACACCAAATAGGGAAGATAGATTTTGCAAGAGGCACAAGTATTTGGAAACTAAATGGTTGCAAGAAAGGCTAGATGTTTGTGCTAAAAATTTAAAATTTCTTCACCATACTTGTGAACTTTGCAATGAACATGGTCATTTAAACCTCAAATGCAAATTGTTTCATGATCGTATCGTGTCCAAAAATTATGATGATTTGATTTCCCTTGCACATCATAATGAACTTACTTTGCTTTTGGGTTATGAAGAAATGAAACGTGTAACTAAGCATATTCCAGAATATAACCTTTAGAAATTCCTCGATATTGATCCAGAAGAAATTTTTATGTATTGTGCGGTGAATTGCATTGAAAATCCTCATATTGCCAATTACATAAAGAAAATAGAACAAATAGAAGATGAAGAGAATACTAATGAAAGGGAAGAGACTTCCCAATATTCTCCTATTATTTCTTATGATGAATCAGGTAATGAGGAGGAGCCGATAACTGTTACAAAACATGATCATCTCATACAATAATTTATATATCATCACGTCTTGACCATATCACATCACAGAAGCCCTGCGAAAACAAGTTCGACGTCCTCTACTTTTTTGTTGCAAATTTTACGTGGCTGCTACGGGCTTATAGAAAGAACCGTTCTTTCCTACTCATCAAAACCACAACAATTTTTCATCAAGTGTGTTGTTTTAACCTTCAACAAGGACCGGGCGTAGTCATACTCGATTCAACTAAAACTGGAGAAACAGACACCCACTAGCCACCTTTGTGCGAAGCACGGTGGTAGAACTAGTCTCATGAACGTGGTCATGTAATGTCGGTCTGGGCCGCTTTATCCAACAATACCGCCGAATCAAAGTATGGCATGCTGGAAAGCAGTATGACTATTATCGCCCACAATTCTTTGTGTTCTACTCATGCATATAACATCTATGCATAGACCCGGCTCGGATGCCACTATTGGGGAACGCGGTATTTCAAAAAAAATCCTACGATCATGCAAGATCTATCTAGAAGATGCATAGCAATGAGAGGGGACAATGTGTCTGCGTACCCTCGTAGACCAAAAGCGGAAGCGTTTAGTAACGCGGTTGATGTAGTCGAACGTCTTCGCGATCCAACTGATCAAGTATCGAACACACGAAACCTCAGATCGGTGACGTCCCTCGTACTCTTGATCCAGCTAAGGCCGAGGGTGAGTTGCGTCAGCACGATGGCGTGTTGACGGTGATGATGAAGTTGCCGACGCAGGGCTTCGCCTAAGCACTACGATAATATGACCGAGATGGAAAACTGTGGAGGGGGGCACCGCACATGGCTAAAGATCAACTTGTGTGTCTATGGGGTGCCCCCTCCCCCGTATATAAAGGAGGGGAGGAGGAGGAGGGCCGGCCTCAAGGGGCGCACCCATGGGAGGGATTCCTACTCCTAGTAGGAGTAGGTTTCCCCCTTTCCTAGTCCAAGTAGGAGAAGAAGGAAGGAGAGAAAGAAGAGAAGGAAAAGGGGGGCTAGACCTAGTCCAATTCGGTTTGGGATAGGGGGGCGCGCGCCAAACCTTGGCCTGCCTCCTCTCTTCCACCATTAGGCCCATGAGGCCCAATAACTTTCGGGGGGTCCGGTAACCCCCGGTACTCCGAAACTTATCAGAAATGACCTGAACCATTTCGGTGTCCGAATGTAACCTTCCAATATATGAATCTCTATGTCTCGCCATTTCGAGACTCCTCGTCATGTCTGTGATCTCATTTGGGACTCCGAACAAACTTCGGTACATCAAATCACATAACTCATAATACAAATCGTCATCGTATGTTAAACGTGCGGACCCTACGGGTTTGAGAACTATAGTGGAACCTGGATGCTCATATTGGTTCCCACATATTCTACGAAGATCTTTATCGGTCAAACCGCATAACAACATATGTTGTTCCCTTTGTCATCGGTATGTTACTTTCCCGAGATTCGATCGTCGGTATCATCATACCTAGTTCAATCTCATCACCGGCAAGTCTCTTTACTCATTCCGTAATGCATCATCCCATGGCTAACTCATTAGACACATTTCTTGCAAGGCTCATAGTGATGTGCATTACCGAGAGGGCCCAGAGATAGCTCTCTGATACGCAGAGTGACAAATCCTAATCTTGATCTATGCCAACTCAAAAAACACCATCAGAGACACTTGTAGAGCATCTTTATAATCACTCAGTTATGTTGTGACGTTTTATAGCACACAAGGTGTTCCTCCGGTATTCAGGAGTTGCATAATCTCACAGTCTGAGGAACATGTATAAGTCATGAAGAAAGCAATAGCAAAAAAACTAAATGGTCATTATGCTAAGCTAACGGATGGGTCTTGTCCATCACATCATTCTCTAATGATGTGATCCCGTTCATCAGATGACAACACATGTCTATGGCTAGGAAACTTAACCATCTTTGATTAGCGAGCTAGTCAAGTAGAGGCATACTAGGGACACTCTGTTTGTCTATGTATCCACACATGTACTAAGTTTCCTGTTCATACAATTCTAACATGAATAATAAACATTTATCATGATATAAGGAAATATAAATAACAACTTTATTATTGCCTCTAGGGTATATTTCCTTCAAAAAGTGACCTTGCTTTTATTGCAATCAATAACAGCCCCTGCAGTATTCAAGAAGGGTCTACCAAGGATAATCGACATGTTGTCGTCCTCGGGCATCTCAAGTACAACAAAGTCAGTCAAAATAGTAACATTAGCAACAACAACGGGCACATCCTCACATATACCGATAGGTATGGCAGTTGATTTGTCAGCCATTTGCAAAGATATTTCAGTAGGTGTGAGTTTATTCAAGTCAAGTCGTTTATATAAAGAGAAAGGCATAACACTAACACCAGCTCCTAAATCACACAAAGTAGTTTTCACATAATTCTTTTTGATAGAGCAAGGTATAGTTGGTATTACCGTATCTCCAAGTGTTTTAGGTACTCCATCTTTAAAAGTGTAATTAGCAAGCATAGTGGAGATTTCAGCTTCCGGTATTTTTCTCTTATTTGTGATGATGTCTTTCATATACTTTGCATATGGAGGCATTTTTAGGATATCTGTCAAGCGAGTACGCAAAAAGACTGGCCTCAACATTTCAGCAAAGCGTTCAAATTCTTCATCATCATTCTTTTTAGTCGACTTGGGTGGAAAAGGCATAGGATTTTGAACCCATGGTTCTCTTTCTTTACCGTGTTTTCTAGCAACAAAGTCTCTTTTGTCATATATTTTATTTTTAGGTTGTGGGTTATCGAGGTCAACAGGTGGTTCTATCTCAACATCATTATCTGGTTCTTTATCATTGGTTGGTTGAGAGCCTTCATGAACCTCATCATTATCTATTTCATTATTGTTAGGTGAATGTTCATTACCAGATTGAGTTTCAACATCTGAGATAAAAACTTCATTATCATTGTTAGGCGGTTTCTCTATTTCAGGTTCACTAGGAGCATGTGAAGTTCTATCATTTTTATTTTTATTTTTCTTTCTAGAAGAACTAGGTGCACTAGCGTTAGCTCTTTGTGAATCTTGTTCAATTCTTTTTTGGGTGTCCCTCAGGATAAAGTGGTTCCTGAGTCATTTTACCTCCTCTAGTTGCAACTCTAACAGCAAAGTCATGCATATTATTATTCATTTCACCAAGCAATTCTCTTTGAGATTTATCAACTTGTTCTATTTGAGTTTGAACCATAGAAGCATGTTTTCCGACATCTCTAACATCATTTGATATTCTAAATAACAAGTCACTCAAGCGAGCAATCATATCAGAATTATATTTCAATTGTTTCATAACATTTGCATTGAAGTGATCTTGTTTTCTAATACAGTTTTCAAACTCATAAAGGCATTGACTAGGATGCATATTGTGGTGATTATCACTATCATTAAACTTCATAAGAGAATTTACATCTACCACCTTAGGCAGTTATGGTGTATTAAGACCATGTATTTCTTCAATAGAAGGTAAATTTTTAACATCCTCGGCTTTAATACCCTTTTCCTTCATAGATTTCTTTGCCTCTTGCATATCATCAGGGCTAAGATATAATATACCCCTCTTCTTTGGAGAAGGTTTAGACGGTGGTTCAGGAATAGTCCAATCATCATAGTTTTTTAATATTTTATTCAATAATTCCTCAGCTTCTCCGATAGTTTGTTCCCTAAAAACACAACCAACACAACTATCTAAGTCCCTAGAAGCACCGGTTAGTCCATTATAGAAGATATCAAGTATTTCATTTTTCTTAAGAGGATGATCAGGCAAAGCATTAAGTAACTAGCAAAGCCTCCCCCAAGCTTGTTGGAGACTCTCTTCTTTAGTTTGAGCAAAGTTAAATATTTCCTATAAGGCAGCTTGTTTCTTATGAGTAGGATTTTTTCCCCAGAGAAGTAATAAATCATATCCTGGGGACTACGCACACAACCAGGAGCAAGAGTATTGTATCAAGCTTTAGCATCACCCATTAATGAGAAAGGAAATAATTTGAGAATGAAGTAATAGCGACTTTTCTCATCATGAGTAAAAGGGTGGTATATCATTCAACTTAGTAAGATGTGCCACAACAGTATCAGTTTCATAACCATGGAAAGGATCAGATTCAACCAAAGTGATTAACTCCGGGTCGACAGAGAATTCATAATCCTTATCATCAATAAAGATAGGTGAAGTATCAAACTTAGGATCACACTTCATTCTAGCATTCAGAGATTTTTCTTTATACTTGTGTAGTAATTTCTCTAGATCATCTCTATCTTTGCAACCAAGAATTTCTCTAGTTGTTTCTTCACTCTTAACATAACCTTTTGGTACCTTAGGCAATTCATATCTAGGAAGGCTAGTGATAACCCGCAAGTATAGGGGATCAATTGTAGCCACTTTCTATAAGTAAGAGTGTCGAACCCAACGAGGAGCTAAAGGTAGAACAAATATTCCCTCAAGTTCTATTGACCACCGATACAAATCTACGCACGCTTGACGTTCGCTTTACCTAGAACAAGTATGAAACTAGAAGTACTTTGTGCGTAGGTGTTGTTGGATAGGTTCACAAGATAATAAAGATTACGTAAATAAAAAGTAGGGGCTGTTTAGGTAAAGACACAACTAAGTTAGTTTTAGTAAAGAGCTTTTTGTTACGAGAAAGTTATTTGTCCCTAGGCAATGGATAACTAGACCGGTAATCATTATTGCAATTTTATTTGAGGGAGAGTCATAAGCTAACATACTTTCTCTACTTGGATCATATGCACTTATGATTGGACCTCTAGCAAGCATCCGCAACTACTAAATATCATTAAGGTAAAACGCAACCATAGCATTAAAGTATCAAGTCCTCTTTATCCCATACGTAAACAACCTACTTACTCGGGTCTGTGCTTCTGTCACTCACGCCACCCACCATAAGCAAATCATGAACATATTGCAAACCCTACAGTGGGAATCCCGCACGCTTGCGCGACATGGAGAGCACCATAGGACAGCACCAATAATAAAACATGCAACTCAAACCAATCACGATCATCAAATAACCCATGGGACAAAACGGATCTACTCAAACATCATAGGATAGCCATACATCATTGGGAAATAATATATAGCATTGAGCACCATGTTTAAGTAGAGATTACAGCGGGTAAAAGAGGGGTTACACTGCTGCATAGAGGGGGGAAGAGTTGCTGATGATGGCGGTGAAGTTGTTGGTGAAGATTGCGGTGATGATGATGGCCCCGGCAGTGTTCCGGCGCCACCGGAAGAGAGGGGGAGAGGGGCCCCCTTCTTCTTCTTCTTCCTTGACCTCCTCCCTAAATGGGAGAAGGGTTTCTCCTCTGGTCCTTGGTATCCATGGCATGGGAGGGGCGAGAGCCCCTCCGAGATTGGATCTGTCTCTCTATCTCTCTGTTTCTGCATTTTCAGATTCTACCCTTTCACTGTTTCTTATATTCCCGGAGATCCGTAACTCCGATTGGGCAGAAATTTTGACACGATCTCTACCCGGATATTAGCTTTCTCGCGGCGAAAGAAGGGCATCAACCGCCTTACGGGGTTGCCACGAGGGCCCAGGGAGCGCCTGCCCCCTGGAGCGCGCCCCCTGCCTCGTGGCCCCCTCGGGCATCGTCTCGCGTGGATTTTTCTTCCCAAAAATCATATATATTCCAAAAAAAATCTTTGTTAGTTTTTATCCCGTTTGGACTCCGCTTTATATGGATATTCTGCGAAACAAAAAACATGCAACAAACAGGAACTGCACTGGGCACTGGATCAATATGTTAGTCGCAAAAATAGTATAAAAAGTTGCCAAAAGTATATAAAAGTTGTAGAATATTGGCATGGAACAATCAAAAATTATATATACGACGGAGACGTATCAGCATCCCCAAGCTTAATTCCTGCTCATCCTCGAGTAGGTAAATGATAAAAAAGATAAATTTTTGATGTGGAATGCTACCTAGCATAATCTTGATCACATATCTAATCATGGCATGAATATTAAGATACGAGTGATTCAAAGCAATAGTCTATCATTTGACATAAAAACAATAATACTTCAAGCCTACTAATAAAGTAATCATGTGTTTTCAAAATAACATGGCCAAAGAAAGTTATCCCTACAAAATCATATAGTCTGGCTATGCTCCGTCTTCACCACACAAATATTTCACATCATGCACACCCCGATGACAAGCCGAGCAATTGGTTCATACTTTTTAATGCGCTTCAGCTTTTTTAACCCTCACACAATACATGAGTGTGAGCCATGGACATAGCACTATAGGTGGAATAGACTATGATGGTGGAGGTTGTGTGGAGAAGACAAAAAGGGAGAAAGTCTCACATCGACGCGGCTAATCAACGGGCTATGGAGATGCCCATCAATTGATGTCAATGTGAGGAGTAGGGATTGCCATGCAACGGATGCACTAGAGCTATAAGTGTATGAAAGCTCAAACTGAAACTAAGTGGGTGTGCATCCAACTTGCTTGCTCATGAAGACCTCGGGCATTTGAGGAAGCCCATCATCGGAATATACAAGCCAAGTTCTATAATGAAAATTCCCACTAGTATATGAAAGTGATAACTCAAGAGACTCTCTATATGAAGAACATGGTGCTACTTTGAAGCACAAGTGTGGTAAAAGGATAGTAACATTGCCCCCTTCTTCTCTTTTTTTGGCGGGCTTCTTTGGCCCCCTTTTTTATTTAGGCTTTTTTGGCCTCTTTTTTTGCTGGGGCAATGCTCTAATAATGATGATCATCACACTTTTATTTACTTACAACTCAATATTACAACTCGATACTACACTACAAAAAAATACAATTTCGTGATGATACGTGTTTGTCACAGTAGGTCGCTTTTTTGTCATGCATGTACATCCATGAAAAATTTATGACAGAATCAAGATAGTCATACCTGTGCTATCGTAGAAGTGTTCCATGACATTACCAAAATTATCATCACAGAAGTGTCCACTTCCATGATGATAAATCGCGCGTCACAGAAGTGCTTTCGTCAAGGGTGACCGACACGTGGCATCCACTGTAACGGAACGCCGTTAAGCTATCGGGTCGGGTTATGGATCCGATAACCCGTTAACAGCCCCGACCAATGGGAAATTTCCTCGTGTAAAATTTGTATTGGCCGGACGAAACACGTGTCAGCTCGTCAGTGGGTCAGATAGGAGCCTATGATACGTCGACACATGGCACGGCCCAACAGAGGCCCATTCTTGTGTAAAGGCCGGCCCGTTTGACTTGGTCAAAAGCTGGTGGGCCAGCCCATGGAAAGCCTGTTAACGGCCTATTCAAATATAGCCCATTTATAGCCCGCTAACCCAAGGCCCATTACGCCCTATCCGAATTAGGCCAAGTAGCGTCATCTGGGCCATCCAATATGATTCCAGCTCGTTTTCACTTCTGGCCCATGACGTCTTTCGGCCCATATGAGGCCCTATGTAACTCTTGGCCTATTAACGGCCCATGGTGAAACTGGCCCATAATGAACAGTGTATCACTTTACACCCGTTAACGGCCCGTGGTGAAACTGGCCCGTGATGAACAGTGTATCACTTTATACCCATTAACGGCCCGTTATACCGTTGGGCCGTTTCCAGCCCATGTTATCTTCCAGCCTTCTTCAGAGCCCATTTATTCTTGGGCTCATTTCCAGCATTCGTTTACTTACGGCCCGTTACTGTCATTTTCTGCTTGTGGGCCAAATTCAGCCTGTGGTTACAGTCGGCCCGTTTGTGGTCCGTTAATACATTGGGCCGTTTTCATAGCGTCATCAAATACGGCCTATTAACGATGGCCCGTTATGGTCGGCCCATGAACGGACGATTCCAACTCTAGCCCGTTTACGGCCAGAATGCGGTCTGTTCGGCCCATGTTTGGCCAATCGATCATACGGCCCATATAAGGCCCATTGATGATATGGCCTGTAGAAGGCCAATTGATGATATGGCCCGTAGAAGGCCCATTATTTCTATGGCCCGTAGAAGGCCCACTGCTTCTACGGCTCGTAGAAGGCCCACTGTTTATACGGCCCGTAGAAGGCCCACAGTTTCTACGGCCCGTAGGAGGCCCAGTGTCACTACAGTAAATATTAGCCCATGGTTATTGTGGCCTAGTTTTAAAAAATATGTTATTGCAGCCACTAGCAAACCACAGAAAAAGAACTGCACTGACTACAAGCAAACAAATAAACAAGACAACAAGGAAATAAATAAGCAAGCAACTTACACTAGGCTATCACGGTATTACACATATTACATCCACTGGGCATCAAAGTTCGCCACCAGTGCAAATATAGGGAACACAGTAACATATAAATGCCGCAGCAAAACAAGTCCAGAACTGAAACCACTTCAGAAGAGCTCAAGAAACAATATCCTAGGTACCCATAATGCCGGCAAGATGCTTAGCAAGCTTATTAACTTTCTCTTGTTTGGTGCTTAAGTCCTCCAGCGCTTGCTGTTGCACCAGAAAGCATGCATCTGAATTCTGCAGGGACTTCCTCAGTACTTCGGCTTCCTGTTGCATAACATCTGATCGATGTCTTTCAACTTGAAGTTGAGACTCAAGAAGCCGAACTGGTTCAGGCAACGAGTTTGAAGAGCCGGTGCCAGCAGTGGTAGCCAGTAACTCGAACACTACATCAAGACAGGACTTTGGGGTTGTCTCAGTGTCTTCAATATAGTTTTTATCAGCTTTCTTGGAGACCAACAGGGATGTCTCACTATCTTGAACCTTATCTGCATTACTTCCTTTACAATTGCATAACAGGGTACTCTTCTCCAATATTTTGTCCGCGTTCTAAAAGAGAAACAAACAAACACATCTCAGGTTTACCAGTTTGTTTGTTTCTTTACATAGATAGTAAGGTGGACAGGATAACAGCATGAAACAAACATATATCTATGTAGTATGGTCACTGTATGGTCTATACCATTCTAGTTTATGTTGCCAAATCAAGATAGATACAGTTCGAATCATATCTATTTAAGACAAAGCAGCATAGACAGAATATAAGTGTGGGAAACTACATGGCAATAACAACACTTGTAATGTGCATGGCATGAGAACATAACTGTTTATTCAATTGAAACTGAAATCAACATAGAGCAAGTTACAACAGCAAACAGCCAAACACGTTGAAGAAATAGGTTTAAAACATACCTGTTGCGCCATTGGAGTTTTAATTGCATCCTTCAAATTTGAAATTAGTTGGTATCAGTAAATACAGTGATGCAAGAGCAAAGCAGTATGAACCATAGCTACGGAACCTGACCTAAGAACAATTCTTCTTCTGCTTTAAGCGTTGACTTCGGGTTCGGAGTGGTGGTCCTCGTGATTTGGGCACTGCAGTTGCCTTACTAACTGCTCGTGTTTGGGTGCTCTGTGGTGGAGACGGTGTTGTGTCAACAGGAACTGGGTGTCTATCTGCTGGGGTTGGGGTTAGAAGGGGTGTACCTGGTTCTCTGTCCAACTGGGTAGGGGTACAATATGCATGAGTGTGGGTTATGTGTGGTGGGGCTGGTTCTTGGGCAAGTACAACCGTGGTTCTACCTGCATCGACAGGTAGCACGATCTTTTCTGAAGACCGTGTTTTTACTCCCACAGATACTGCCATCACTCCCTCCAATTGAAATGGCTGATAAACAAGAAAACTAATTGAATGTACAGAGATTGTAAGATAGACAGGTGCAATGGATAGTAGGGAAGAAAACAGGGCATGAAATAATTCACATTTATGTTGTCTAAGCAAACAAAATAGCAAGACATAATTTCACATGTATGATGGCTAATTAAACAGGATAGCATGACACAATTTCACATGTATGATAGCTAACTAAACAGGATAGAATGACATACTTCAAAATATGATGACTATGTAAACAGGATGACATGATATAACTATACGATGTGTCTATTAAAGTGGTTGGCATGCCATAAATCACAAACATGCCGTCGATGGAAACATGATGGCATGATATAATTCACGGATAGAATGACATAATTTAAATATGATGACTATGTAAACAGGATGAGATGCTATAACTATATTATGTCTTTAGAAAATGGGTTGGCATGCCATAATTCAGATACATGCTGTCTATGTAAACATAATAGCATGACATAATTCAAATATATGATTTATATACTAAGGAAGTGAGCAGAGGGCAATCGCATATATGATGTGTCAACTAAGGAGATGGCATTCAATATTGTGTATATGATGTAAAAACTAAGCATTGCAATACAACATATGCATTATATGAATAATATAACCCTGCCAAGTTTGAGCATACACCTCAGGGGGATAATAGGACTGGTCATCTGCCTCTGAATCCTCCTCTGAAGAGCTATCTGTAACCAGCAAGATATCTGCTTCAGCAGGTAGCATTGTCTGCTCTGAAGACCTTGTTTTCACTCCAGATTTCTCCATCACCAATTCAAATGGCTGATGCACAGGAAGAGCAGTTGAATATACAAACATTGTCGACAAAAGCAATGAGAAATACAAAAAAGGATGGCATGATATAATTCACATATATGACGCTTTCCTAAACAGCATGGCATTGCATAATTCACATACATAATGCCTTGCAACAAGATAACATTGCATAATTCACATATATAATGTCTTGCAACAAGATGGCATTGCATAATTCACATATATGGTAATTAGACACTAAACAGGTGGCATTCACACAAAGCATGTCTAAACTAAGCAAATGACATAGCAATACAAGGTACCATACACACGATATGAGCAACATAACCCTGCCAAGTTAGGGCATGCACCTCGGGGGGGGGGGGTATGACTGGTCATCTATCTCTGAATCCTCCTCTGAGGAGCTATCGGTAACCAGCAAGACATGCGCTTCGTCAGATAGCATTGTCTGCTCTGAAGACCTTGTTTCCACTCCAGATTTTTCCATGCTCGTGCCAAATGGCTAATGCACAGGAAGAGTAATTGAATGTACTAAAATTGTTGACAAATTTAACACATAATAAAAAAAATGATGGCATGATATAATTCACATATGAGATGACTGGCTAACCAGGGTGGCACTGCAATATTCACATATATATATGATGCCTGGCTAGACAAGATGGCATTGCATGATTCTCATATACGATAAATAAACTAAACAGATGGCATTGACACAAAGCATGTCTAAACTAAGCAGATGACATCTTTAATGTATAGAGTAAGCAATGCAAGGCACCATATGCATGATATTACCAACATCAGCATGCCAAGTTAGAGCGAAGACCTCATGGGGTAAATAGGAGTGGTCTTCTCCTTCTGAATCCCCCTCATAACAGTTATCTTCCTCTTGATTACGATCCGAAATGGGTGGAGGGGGGCTGCCTTTGCGCCCACCATGGAACGACGTCTGCATGAAATTTTATTGCCACACAAGGCTCGTCTCTTTTGCTCTACATGATCAGTTCCATTGTGTACAATAACTGGCATGCATGGGAATAAAACATAGTGAGATTATGTAAGGAGTGCATGCACAAATCCAGAGTGATGGTTGCAAACTGTGGATAGACCCAAAACCAATTATAGCAGGCAGATAATAGCTTTAGTTAAAAAATATAGATAATGGCTCCTTTAATGTTTTTTTGCACCCAACATGAAACTCATAGTAGACACCGGAGATTAACCAGATAGTAGACTGATAGTACTGATTGCTGCCCCAATATGTACCCCACAACCATTTAAAAACTCAAGTTTCAGCATTAGTTTGGAACTGACTCAGAGTCTAATAGGTGAACACGACGATAATGTAGCATGTCATCATATTAAGCGACGCATAACGTAAGCAGACACAGAAGAGTGCGAGCTCTCTTGCGGACCCGTGTAGTCCTCAAGATCATCTGCTCAGTTGATGATGGTAATGCAGTTGCTGTGGCTGCCGGCGGCAGGGAAGAAGATCTGAGGCGGCGAAAGACAGTCTGGAGAGCAGATCCCTGCTGTGGTGAACCCTTCTGTCGTTGGAGCAGCTGAGCTGGGGTGGAACACAGCGCCGCAGGAGCAGGACAAACCACACAAGGTTTTCTTTGACACATATCTGTAACAGAAGTAATTGAGTAAGGGCTTGTTTGAATTTGAGGATTCTAACAATGTAGGGATAGGAAATAGACAGGAATAGGACAGGAATGCACGTGCAAAACTGAGAATTTAAAAACACAGGATTTCTGCCAATCTGGGTGTTTGATTCACAACAATTGGAAGATCACAGGATGCAAAAAAGCATGGTGAGATTAAGTCAAACCACAAGAAAATGTACGGTTATAATGCTATTATGCTACTATCTCTTAGTCTTGTGCTTGATGAATAGGAATATGAAAAGTAGGAGAAGTGGAAATTAGAATTCCTATGGTTTTTCTTTCAAGGAGACACTAAACGAACAAATCCTACAGTTTTCCTTTGCTCCATTCCTTTGCACCAAATTCATGAAAAGCAGTACCATAGGAAACTTTCCAATTCCGATGTTCTTCATTCACTTTTCCTTTCAAGCACTGGCGATTCTAGTAGGCAAGCTTGAGCAAGGAAAATCCTACACTAAAAAAATGTTTTTGTGCTACTTCTATTACTTTGGACCCAGGCCACTGCCATACTAGCTCAACTCCCAGGCCCATCGACAAATGCACAGATGAAACGCGCAGAGATAAATAATGATGGCATTCAAGAGAGTCCATCACGGATAGCTAAGTTGCCTGGTACCTCACTGCTTGTCATATAGTAGGATAAAATAATCATATTTCCCGTTACTACGAGTACTCAGTGGACAATATATATAACATGTAGAGTAAAAAGGATGCAACAAGTGTAGAACCTCTTTGGCGAAGCCATGTCGATCTTAGTGTGATTGGGTTGGCCGGTGAGGATGCTTCGGCTGACTTGGTTGTCGGAGGAGGGGAAGAAGATCTTAGGCGTCTGGAGATGGAGCCTGAGGTACTGCTCCACTGTGATGGAGGGTTTCATCGTTGGAGTAGCTCCGCTGAGTTGTACGACGCCGAGGCTGAAGCAGGACAAGAGAGACAATGAACAACGTTAACCTGAGTGGAATTCTAATAGCATCTCCAATACATGACGTAAAATACATAACCACAAAGTGCTAGATGTAAAATACATCAGCCGCTCATCTCTGAACTTAACTGTCGAAACTGAACTTAACTGTCGAAACTGAACTTAACTATCGAAACTGAATTTTCCTCTCGAAACTAAATTTTGCTGTTGAAACTGAACGCACTAGCAAGGTGAGGCTGCACGTTGGTCGACTGACTTTTTCATCTCTGGTCAGTCG
The DNA here is from genome assembly GCF_018294505.1 of Triticum aestivum. Lineage (NCBI taxonomy): Eukaryota > Viridiplantae > Streptophyta > Magnoliopsida > Poales > Poaceae > Triticum > Triticum aestivum. Next base: position 494,476,554 of record NC_057794.1, on the reverse strand, counting down.
ATTTTGCAGCCGTTGGATACAAAATCAAGGGCCTGCGGTTCATCTTCAACCTCCACCCCCCTGAGCCGGCCAAATAGCAGCACCCCGCCGCCCGCGGCCGGCGGTGCGCTGCCCCGCCCGCCCCGAAAACACTCCCCACCGCTGGTCCGCCGCCGCCCCGGCCATCCCTGTAGGCCACCCCGTGCCGGGCTTTTTCTCCGGCGATCCCCACGCCACCGCCCCACCAACGCCGGCGACCACCGCCCCCATCCTGAACCCTAAGATAGATAGCGGGGTATCTCTCCGTCGAGCCCCCTCCCCG